>NC_069503.1:482639217-482801717 GCF_027579735.1 Bombina bombina | reverse complement strand
ACGTCTTAGAAATAAAAAGAAAGTTGATAATTATAACTGTAGTCCTCATTTCTCTTCCCCTTATTGCAATGTATTGGGACACTCTTGGACCCATCAGGTACTCTTATCAAAGTCCAGGGGATATTATAAAATTAAAAACAGAAGAAAAAATAAGAGAAATCAGCATCCAACAACCAGTTATACTAAATAAATTCTAGACAGGGTGATATATGGATGCCAATGCCAGAGCTGAACATGTTGAACATGAATAAATGTATAAAGTCTTGACACACTCCAATGGCCCTGGACTAAGTTATAAAATCTTATTGGTGTAGGCTAGATATGCAGAGACTGCCCATACAGTGGTTTTGAGACATTATGTTTAATAACAACCGTAATGAGGTAAACTATATTTTCACATTTAAGCTAGCTAATAAGCTCTGTCTAGGAATGTAAACAGGGGTAGATTATTGTTTTATTGAGTGTTTTGTGTTGGGAGGTGTCAAACCAAATAGCATTCTGTGTGACATTTTCTAATTATTCAATATAGCTTTCACAACCCCTAAACACAGGTGGTAGTAAATAGTGACTAAGGTTACTTCAACCGTTTTCTCAATATTCGGTAACATCTAACTAAAGATTTTCCTTTTCTATACTTATACTATCCAAACAATATGTGGCTGAATCTGAAGTTCTTTATAATTATGAACAGTAGGAATCTAAATTTAAATAAACAGGATACGATAGAACATTTCTGCATTTGCAATTCAACTTCCACGCCTAGAATACTCAGGCTACAACTTTTTACCGAACTGCTTATAATACTAAGATATTTCAACCAATGTTCTTTTTGCAGTGGTTACCAGATAGTCTCTCTTTCTGTTCGCAAAGGATTTCCAAAAGGGGGGCTTAAACTCAGATTCCAAGTCTTGTGCTATTGCTGTAGAATTGGTGCAATTTCCTAACGGAGCTGTGCGATTAAGATGTTTTACTGCAGACTGTGTCTTTAGTATGCTCTGTTCCCACTTCAGACTGCAACGTACGGGGAGATCTCCGTTTTGTGGAATGAATTCTGATGCAGATTCCGTTTTCCCTAAACCATCTGCATGCCCTCCGCCATTGGGGTCTATAGCTTTCATTTGTACGGGCGCCATCATGATCTGGCGGTAAAGCTGCGGTGTAGGCTCTCGTTGAATGTAGGGTTGAAAAGCAGTTTTTAGGGTGCTCCTGTAGTTGTTGAAATTTGGTATATAATCTTTAGCCTGTCTCTCTGGTTCTGGTGATATTTTCAGAATACAGGCCGGCTGTAACCTTTTCTTTTCTATCTGCGTATCACGCTCAGTGGCCTTATCATGACCTATGTGAAGATCGGGTTCAGGGGTTGTGAATTGCTGCTTTGTGTTCACCTCTATCTTAGCTGAGGGTGCTCTCTCCACAAGCAATTGTAGTTGGCTTTCGGATAGTGCTCTCTCCATTAACGGTTGAAACAGTGCTTCTAGCCTGATAAGAATGATGTCCCATTTGTCGAGAAAGTTCTCAACCCACATGGTGCTGGTTTAAGTTAGTGTCCTTAGTTGTTGCGGCTAAACTGGTGACAGATGTGTTTTTAAATTGATAACAGTGGCTATTTCCTTAGACTGCCCAGCTCGTCGAGACTTAGCAGAGAAGCGATCAGTTCTGGACAAACACCCCAAGGAAACCGGGGGGGAGGCGCCGCCTGTGAGTTTGCTGCCGCAACAGGCCTCAGGTGTCCTTTTCCGTCTCTGGGTTCATAAATACAACAGTCTTTATATAATTTGTGTTGCTGACCTTGTAAGATCACAAATCCAGTTGTGGTATCACTGAAAGTTGTAGATGTAGAGCAATAACCGCAGAATATAAACTCCTCACCCGGAGCTCTGGAAAGATGCGACCGCACGAAGTCGCTACTTGGACACGCCCCATAAAATAATATTTTTTTAGCAGATTTTATCAGATTGCAATTAGAAGTTTTGCAAAAAAAAGGTAAAAGTTTTTTTTTTTTTTTTTTTAAAAAAGCAGTTAACTGCTGTGCTGTTGCTGATACTACTTGTTGACCGTTGACGGCTGTTACAGTTGCTTACCATTAATACATTTAATTTTTTTAGCAGATTAATTAATTATCAGATTGCAATTAGAAGTTTTGCAAAAAAAGGTAAAAGTTTTTTGTTTTTTTTAAAAAAAGCAGTTAACTGCTGTGCTGCTGATACTAGTTGTTGACCGTTGACGGCTGTCACGGTTGCTTACCATTAATACATTTAGTATTTTAGCAGATTAATTAATTAGCAGATTGCAATTAGAAGTTTTGCAAAAAAAGTAAAGGTTTTTTTTTGTTTTTTGTTTTTTAAAAAAAGCAGTTAACTGCTGTGCTGCTGCTGATACTAGTTGTTGACCGTTGATGGCTGTCATGGTTGCTTACCATTAATACATTTAAGTATTTTAGCAGATTAATTAATGAGCACATTGCAATTATAAGTTTTGCAAAAAAGGTAAAAGTTTTTTTTTTTTTAAAAACAGTTAACTGCTGTGCTGCTGAGCTACCTACCTACAAGTTATATGTTAGATAACAACCGCAAAACTATTAAACTATTAAGTTTTATATTTTCTAACAGCTGCAGAACTACCTACCTACAAGTTATATATTAGATATCAACCGCAAAACTATTAAACTATTAAGTTGTATATTTTCTAACAGCTGTGCAGAGCTACCTTCCTACAAGTTATATATTACATAACAGAGCTACCTACCTACAAGTTATATATTAGATAACAACCGCCAAACTATAAAACTATTACTTCAAGTTGAGTTGTATATTTTCTAACAGCTGCAGAGCTACCTACCTACAAGTTATATATTAGATAACAACCGCTAAACTATAAAACTATTACTTCAAGTTGACTTGTATATTTTCTAACAGCTGCAGAGCAGCAGAGCTACCTACCTACAAGTTATATATTACATAACAACCGCAAAACTATTAAACTATTAAGTTGTGTATTTTCTAACAGCTGCAGAGCTACCTACCAACAAGTTATATATTAGATAAGAGCAAAGGACTGTTCTTTGTGTGTAAACTAACAGTTAAGATGGCACTTAGTAAAATTAGTGTGTCTGAGCTAAAGCAATTAGAATTTTCAACGTTGCCCATTGAAAGAAAAATTGAAATTAAAATGCTCAGGCCAACACCTATGCTTAACCTTACCCAGGTAACAAAATGTAAAACTAGAGATTACAAAAGAGAATTCAAACCCGAGGTATATGATAAATATCCATGGATTTGTGGTTTTGAATTATCTAACAGGCTCTTTTGTTTTTATTGCCTCTGTTTGCAAAACAAAGTGGGGATTCAAGCTGGGTGAGTTATGGTGTCGCCGATTTATCACATTTAAGTCAAAAAACAAATAAACATAATTGCTCCCAATCACATTTAAACTCCACATTAGAGTTTAATTTGCTAGGAAGGGTTGATATTCGGCAACAACTTGACAGTGCATATTGTTTGAATATTAAAAAACATAATGAGCAAGTAACGAAAAATCGCTATGTTCTTTCCAAAATAATTAATTGTATTTTATTTTGCGGCGCATTTGAGCTTGCACTTCGAGGACATGCCGAACGCGACGATTCATTAAATCCAGGCATTTTCAGAGGTCTTATAAACTTCTCAGCAGAGCTTGATGCATCTCTAAAAGAACATCTCGCTAGTGCCACTGTTTTTAAAGGAACGTCAAAAGAAATTCAAAACGATTTATTAGACTGCATGCTTACTGTTTGCCAGAACCAAATAAAGAAGGAAATCTCAAATGCAAGTTTTGTAGCAGTGATAGCAGATGAAACTACTGATGTTTCATCTGCCTTCCAATTGGTTGTTGTTTTTAGATACATTATAGGTAACGGACAACCGGTTGAGAGATTCTGGGAATTCACTAATCCAGCTGGACATGATGCAGAATCTATAGCTACGTGTATTCAAGCTACTTTTGAAAAAGTTCTAGACAACCCAGAGAAACTGATATTGCAGAGTTACGACGGTGCAAGCGTGATGAGTGGTCAGCATGCAGGTGTTCAGGCTATTAATTACCTACAAGAAAGCACATTTTGTGCATTGCTATGCACATCAGCTCAATTTAATTGTCAGCCAAGCAAGCAGTCAAAATCAACAAGTTTGAGTATTTTTTTCAAACCTAAGTGACATTACTAACTTTTTTAGTAACTCGCTACAAATGATAGCTATTCTAGATGAAACTGTTAGAAGAAGGATACCTCATGGTTCAGCCACCAGGTGGAATTTCAAGAGTGAAACCGTCAATACAGTTTTTGAAAACAGGGAACAGTTAATTGAATGCATGGAAAAAATAACATCGAAAAAACAGTCAACATCGAAAAAAGTCAACATCGAAAAAAGAAATAGCTATAAATCAAGCAGGGGCTATTTGGCGTATGTTACAAGACTCGGTATTCGTGTTTTGGCTTACAGTTTTTCACAATATTATGCCACATGTAGATGTGTTATACAACCAACTTCAGAAAACACTAGCAGCACTTATTTCGAAAACATATTAACACTTTCCAGCAGACAATGGAAAACGAAAGGAATAGAATGGACACAGTGACCATGACGATATCAGAAACAGAGGAAACATCTAGGAAAAGGAAGAGAGAAAATATTCACATTACTCAGACTGTGGCAGCTAAAGAGATATGCAATGTTATCACAAATCAAGTAAAAGATAGATAGATATATGAATGTTAAAAAACACAATGATCAAGTAACCACAAATCGTTATGTTCTTTCCAAAATTATGAATTGTATTCTATTTTCCGGCGCATTTGAGCTTTCACTTCGAGGACATGATGAATGTGATGATTCATTAAGTATTGGGAGACTTCAAGGAATTGTAATTTAATACTTAGTTAGTATGATACTAATAATAAATCAGCTATACTATTAACTATTTGAATTCAATTGATTAATCATTTCATATTCTGATATTACATTGCATTTGATTAGAATTCAGTTGTGATTGATTGTAACGATATTTATATTTCCTTATTATCCCACTTTAATATAAATATATTCCATATTTGAAGTCATTCCTTAATAAAGTATAGGAGTTTATAAAACTATATGAAAATTAGTTACAAGTCATTTCATATGAAATGTTGTCTTCTATATGCTTGCATCGAATCTGAGCTAGAAAACCTTTCCTGGGGTATATGTGGATTCAGACCTTCAAAAGTATTGTTAGTCCCATCATTTGTATATCATACAAGTGATAATTACTTACTTTCCTGAAGATTCTAATCTGAGCATATCTGAACTAAAGTACAGAATTGTTTCTCTGTCACCCCAGAGAGGTAACATGGTTATCTTGTTTGTAAAGATCTAATCTCATTAAGCGATGAAGTAAAGAATCTTTTGAAGATTAAACTTTAACAAATGTTCCCTTTGTATATTTTTTAGATATCCTGCCTGGGAGCTGTATTGGAGCATAGTATTTATATATAATTGATGTTACATTTCATAAAAATATATTTAATATCTGAGTACATGACTTTAATACAGTTTGAGTGCATGAAATCATATACAGTTGTATGCAAAAGTTTAGGCATCCCTGACAATTTCCATGATTTTCAGTTATAAATAAATGGCTGTTTGGATCAGTAATTTCATTTTGATCTATCAAATAAATGAAGGACACAGTAAAAATTCAGTAGTGCAATGAGGTTTATTGGATTAACAGAAAATGTGCAAAATACATCAAAACAAAATTTGACAGGTGCATACATTTGGGCACCCTTGTTATTTTGTTGATTTGAATACCTGTAACTACCTAGCACTGATTAATTGGAAGACAAAATAGGTTTGGTGAGCCTGTTAAGCCTTAAACTTCATAGACAGGTGTATCCAATCATGAGAAAAGGTTTTAAGGTGGCCAATTGCAAGTTGTTCTCTATGACTCTCCTCTGAAGAGTGGCAACAGGGGGGCCTCAAAACAACTCTCAAATGACCTAAAAACAAAGATTGTTCAACATCATGGTTTAGACAGAGGAAGGCTACAAAAAGCTATTGCAATTGCATAGATTTAAGATGTCTGTGTCCACTGTGAGGAACATAGTGAGCAATGCATGGTGAGGATATGGAAGACCACAGGCACAGTTCTTGTTAAGGCTAGAAGTGGCAGGCCAAGTAAAATATCGGAGAGGGCCAGAGGCAAAGGCAAAGGATGGTGAGAACAGTCAAAAACAGCCCACAGACCACCTCCAAAGACCTGTACTACTGGGAATATTGTTGAGGGTCTCATGGATTCCACTCAATATCAGCAGATACTTGAGAATAATGTTGAGGAATCAGTCACAAACTTCAGTTGAAGTTACCCCAGGCCGGGGCTGGATATTTCAAGAAGACAATGACCAAAAACACTGCTGGTTCAAATGGGTGGGGCCATTTGAGGGGCGTGACTTTTGCAAAGGGGTGGGGCTTTTAAAAATGGGCGTGTTTTTTAAAAGGGGTGTGGTTTTTTAAAAGGGGCGTGTTTTTCAAAGGGTCGTGGCTTTCTAATAGGGTCAGGGTCTTGTGCACCCCCATCCTAAAAATTCACCAGCCGCCACTGCAGCTGAATAGCAAACACACGCTTGAATATTAGAGTTTAATCTAATGTGTGCAAGTAAAGGATCCAATTATACGGGACTTGTGATTCAAAATATTTGTCTCCTTAATAGTACTTTTGTGCAACAATAATAAAATCAAGCGTGTCCTAATAGAGCTAACAGCTGTTAGCAAAATAGAGACCGGTATGGGCTCATACGTTTATAATATAAACAGCTCTATAGAATAGCAACCTAAGGAGGAACCAACACTAATTCTCATTAGAGATTCAATATTAGGCTTTTAGCACAGCTCCTATTCACCCAATTGTTTGCGGCTAACAAGTTTTTAAAATAAGTCGGTATAGAGCTCCCATCAGCTCACTCCCTCCCTGACATGTTTCGCCGGTC
Source organism: Bombina bombina (assembly GCF_027579735.1). Classification (NCBI taxonomy): domain Eukaryota; kingdom Metazoa; phylum Chordata; class Amphibia; order Anura; family Bombinatoridae; genus Bombina; species Bombina bombina. The sequence continues at coordinate 482,794,720 of NC_069503.1, read as the reverse complement.
CACCTCTGTTTAGAATCCGGCCAATCATTGCCCTGTAATATCGGGCTTATTCTGACAGACAGTTTGTATAATTGGCATGAAGATCATCCAATAGTAGACCCCAATTTGGATACAATGTTATTATCCAGTTCTGTCACACCGGTTTGTTGTTCCCTGTGTAGCAGTTGATTAGCTGAATAATATTCCGCTCCTTTGTATGTTCTGAGCTTACTTATAATTGACAGAGAAAAATAGATGTTTTTGCCACTAACGTGATAATAAGTGATGTGAAAAACGAAATAAAGAGTGTTTATTTAATATGAAGATCAACAATAAATAAGTTAATGTATTATTAATGTGCTCCTTGGTTATTAAATACATAAAAATGTGATAAAAATACCGTGTTGGCAAGTATGATATTAATATGTTTCAGTTGTAAGACGCATGGACATGTTACAAAGCACCATGGACGCATATAGACTTTATGGACATTTGGTTCCAGAAATGTAACAAACAACTTATTGAAAGACCTCATTTTGTTATATTGTTTGATGTATCCTTACTGACATCCATGCCTATGTATTGTATTATGTTAACTTTCAATAAAGTTTCATTGAAAAAAAATAATAAAAAAAAATAAAAAAAAAAATACCGTGTTGAGTTAATGTATAGCCTACTCTCTATTTAAAGTGAAAATAAATAAACATAATAAAAAATACAAATGTTTATTGGGGAAGTTGCATATGATTAAAATTATCTGTGCTTGTGTTTAGAATAAATGTGAATATGGGTGCAATAAAAAAAACATTTGATGATGAAGTGTATATATATTTTGAATTATTTAATGTGCATATTCATCTATGCCATGTGTCCCAAATATTATTACTATTACCATAGTGTAATATTGATTTTATATGGTGTAGGATAAAACCAAAGAAACACCTATATTATAAACTCAAATACCTTACATATTATTAAACTGCTCACAGTGGCATCAGGTAGTATTACTGTATATGTGAGGAAAAACAAAATATTGAGCTGGATATTGATAACTTATTTACAGGTAAGTAAAAAAGTTAGTATGCTCATTTAATCCGTTGGGGTGTACCGAATTCAATAAGTATATCCATCGGCTTTTCATTTTAAGGAGAAGATTCTCAATGTCTCCTCCTCTGATTCTGTCAGGAATCTACCTGGATCCTCCCACGGAGGTGTCATTGCTTCCTGTCCCTTTAAATTCTAGCTACGCACTGTTCCTAGTGCTTAGTATTGTTGTTTCTAACTTCAGTGTTGTTGCATACACCTGAGCTCCCTTTCCACAAATTTACTACCTGCTCTTTCAAAGATTGTTTGTCTGAGTTAAACACCGAAGTGGATTACAAAATCTCTCTGCATTCCTCTTGCGTGTAGCTGAGGAGTCATTTGGGCTTACTTTCAGTGTTATCGTTTACATGAATAATGGACTTCATATTAAAAACCCTCAAGCCCTTCTACCTGTGTGATAAGGCATTGTGTGCTTTCAAATTACATCTTTACCTTGGTACTTCAATTATTTCAAGAAATCGCTGGCATAATTAATTTTATTCAAATCCAGCAGCGCTTCCAACTTTCAGCGTGTGACGTCACTCATCACTCACAGCCTCCGATAACAGTCACGCCCATTTATCACCGCTCAGGAGAGCGGAAGGTAACATAGTTTCTCACAGCCAGGCTGTAACTTAGCGCATAACAAATTACTGTTGCCATAGACCTATTTCTGCACAACGGAGGTAACCTTCTGCCATATTCCAAATACTTAATAAGACTGCCTGTTATTTTGTGAATCTATCATTCTATGCAAGCTGGGATCTCCCATCTAGTGATCAGGTTAATGACACATTAAGTGATTACCTCTCCTTGGGCTCAAACTGTTTACGCCATATGTGAACATTAAGTCTATCATGAAAATATATAACTACATGTTATAAATTATCTACTCTCACAATATCATAATATAGAAATTGTAATACCATATTAGTTACAATTTGTCTGCTGTTGTATCAACTCCACTAAGCAACTTAAGCTATTCATCAGTCATATTAATAGCTAATAGCTTTGTGGTACAAACTCTCATTAAGGTCTGCAGCTGAGATCTGAATTACCTCAATTCCATTATTGGAACAATCATACAAGGAAACATATCCTTACAGTAATACTAAGCCATGACGACTGATCCAGCAGACCTTCCCCAATTTGTTTACACCCTTTCCCAACGTGTGGATCAAATGGGGATTGCATTTAGGGAACTTGAGATTGAGAATCAATCCCTAAGAAGAATCATAAGAGATTCCATGACACCTAAGCCCGAACCACTTCCTGAACCTTTTTCTGGGAATAGGAAACATTACAGACAATTTAAGACAGCTTTTCAGCTCTTATTCGGATTAAAACCGAAAACTTATTGTACAGAAAGAGTGAAAGTACTCACAGTGATTTAATTTCTTAGGGGTGAACCCCGAGTCTGGGCTGATGCCTCTTTTGAAACCAACCAACCAACCCATTCTAGGGTCATTAGACGACTTCTTCACCAAATGGATGAATTATACCTAGATTCTGATGCTCAACTTTCTGCCGAGACTTCCATTGCGCAATCTTAGGCAAGGAAAACGTCTTGTCGAAGACTATATTACCGAATTCAAGCAGTACGCTCGTGATTCCCAATGGAATCCCATAGCCTTACGGAACCAGTTCAGATTGGGGTTGGCAGACAACATAAAAGATGAGTTGGCCTGAGTAGATCTACCTAAAACTCTGGAGTCCTTAATGTCATTGGTCATCCAGATAGACAGGCGATTAAGAGAGAGGAGATCTTAGAGGGGTCACATTGATTCTGCTTCAAAACCACTCCATCATCCTCATTAACAACCCCGAGAACAGTTCCTGAACCTATGTAAGTCGGCCTAGCAAGAGCCCCACTGACTTTACAGGAGAGGGCACGAAGGAGATTGAACATGCTATGCATGTACTGTGCAAATTCATCACATGCTGTCACGGAGTGTCCTCTTCTTCAAAAGACAAAGAAAAGTAAGTCTTATTCATTATCAGCAATACCAGGTTCTATAGTTCCATGCACTTACTGTAAACTTTCTATGTCTTTGCAGTGGGACCATCGAAGACTACAGTCTGAGGCCATTATTGACACTGGCACATATGGAAATTTCATCAATATAGCCACTGTTAAACTCAATAAAATTCCTTGTGTGATTAAGCAAACCTCAGTTGCCATTCGAGTTATTGATGGTTCTTCTATTGCAAGTGGTCCGATAACCCATCAGACCATACCTCTTATATTAACCACTCCACAAGGTCATTCAGAATTGATTGAATTTGATGTGTTACCTTCACCACTTTTTCCCATAGTTCTAGGAATTTCTTAGTGTATGAAGCATCAACCTGCAATAGATTGGTGCACTTTACAGGTAAATCTCAACTCAACTTACTGCCATCAACACTGTTTTCCTAAACATTCTCTTCTTTCAGTTTCACCAGATGTACCACAACTTCCTGACGTTTACTCTTCAGTGATGTTTTCAGTAAAGTGGAGGCTGAATCTTTACCACCGCATCGTATTTACGACTGTCCTATCGCCATCAAACCTGGTTCTTCAATTCCTTTTGGCCGACTGTACCCTTTATCCACACCGGAACTCGAACATTTGAAGCTCTATCTGGAGGAAAATCTACGCAAAGGCTTTATTCGACCATCAACTTCCTCAGCGGGTGCCAGAATGCTTTTTGTGAAAAACAAAGATGGATCCTTGTGGCCCATCATAGATTATAGAGAACTAAACCAACGCACAATAAAGAATTGCTATCCGCTCCCGCTAATCCCAGAGCTCATAGAACGCCTCCAAGATGCAACCATCTTCACTAAGTTAGACCTAAGAGGCGCATACAATCTTGTGAGAATTCGTGAGGGAGATGAATGGTTGACAGCCTTTAGGACCAGGTACGGTCTCTTTGAGTACCTAGTCATGCCATTTGGGCTTTGTAACGCCCCAGGAACTTTCCAACATTTTATCAACGATGTCTTCCGGGATCTACTTGATGTTTGTTTAGTCATCTACCTAGATGATATCCTAATTTACTCAAGCTCATACGAAGCCCATGTGAAACATGTTCGGTGAGTTCTATCGAGGCTACGTACACATAGGTTATATGCCAAGCTTGAAAAATGTCAATTCCACACAGAATCAATATCTTTTCTTGGTTATAACATCTCTCCAGAAGGAATCAGCATGCAGGAAGATAAAGTGGAGACTGTCAAAAATTGGGTTACTCCAAAGAATAGAAAAGAACTTGAAAGATTTTTGGGTTTTACAAATTACTATCGGAAGTTTGTGAAAGATTTCTCTAGAATCGCAAAACCACTATCACAACTTACAAGCACACTTAACAAATTCCAGTGGACAACAGAAGCCGCATCTGCATTTGATCTTCTTAAATCAAAGGTCACCTCAGCACCAATCCTCCGCTTCCCAAATTCTGAACTTCAGTATATACTCGAAGTGGATGCTTCGGACTTTGCCTTAGGGGCAATACTTTCCCAGAAGACAGGTGTCACCGAACCAATGCATCCTGTCGCATATTTCTCCAAAGTCCTAAGCCCCTCAGAAATTAATTATCCAATCGGTGAAAAGGAACTCCTGGCAATTAAAAAAGCTTTGGAGAATTGGAGACACATGTTAGAGGGAACTAAACTCCCCATTATCATATACACAGATCAGAAGAACCTTGCATTTCTTCAAAGTAGCAAGACATTATCCGCAAGACAGGTACGCTGGTGTCTTTTTTTTACTAGAGTCAACTTCCACATAGTTTACAGACCCTCTTCCAGGAATGGAAAGGCTGATGCCTTATCAAGGAAAGATCAACCTCCAGAGTACCAGTCAGAAACCACCTCTATAATTCCTTCTCATAAATTCATTGGTTTAACACCATACCTGTTGAAAACCTTCAAGGAATCATATAGCTCAGATGAAGAACTACCACACTATGATTTACAAACCAGCTCAGAAGGATTACTATATCACGAGGAAAAACTGTATGTTCCAGAGAGTATAAGATCATTTATATTAAATCTACCCCATGAATCTCCACTCGCTGGACACCCCGGAGAAAGGAGAACTCTAGAATCTATTACAAGGTCTTACTGGTGGCCATCAATGACAAATCTATCAAAGACCACGTATCAAGTTGTAATATTTGTGCAACATCAAAGACTACCAAGTCATCCCCACAGGGATACCTCATGCCACTGCCCATTCCATTTCAGCCTTGGCATCACGTCTCTATGGATTTCATTGTGGACCTTCCGAAATCTTCAAACATGAACACAATCATGGTAGTAATCGATCTCTTCACTAAAATGGCCCACTTTGTACCATTCCATAAGTTACCAACAGCTTCTGAGACTGCAAAACTATTCCTTGATAACGTTGTTCATCTCCATGGTTTCCCCAAGATCTTAACTTCGGATCGTGGAACCCAATTCACTTGTCGGTTTTGGAGTTCGCTGACTGCACAACTGCAGATTGACCACCGTATCTCAACATTTTTCCATCCACAAACCAATGGGCAGGTAGAAAGGGTGAATCAATGGCTGGAGCAATATCTCCAATGTTTCTGCTCTTATCAACAGGAAGATTGGCTAACCTATTTACCCATGGCAGAATTTGCTTTCAACAATTCAGAAAACTCATCCACGAAGAGATCACCTTTCTTCGCCAATTACGGCTTCCATCCAATGTCATATCCAACATCTGGGCTTCCAAACATGACATCCTCTGATTGTCCCACTGCAAACGACTTTGCTGCCGATCTTCGGAATAGCTTCAACACTTTGAAACAGAACATAGCTAGCGCACAGGAAAAGCAAAGGCATTACTACAACCTACGTAGAAGACCCGCTCCCTCATACATGATTGGTGATCATGTATGGTTATCAACCAAAAATTTGAGACTCAAAATACCCAGTAAAAAGTTGGGAGGATTGTTCATCGGACCTTTCCGAATACTTCGGATTGTTAATCAAAATGCTGTCACTTTGGAGTTGCCACCCACCAATTCATTCAACTTTCATGTATCATTACTGAAACCCTGTAAAAATATGAGGAATCAAGAGTCCGTACTCCCACCAACCTCTTCCATTCCATCTACCGAAGAGTTTGAAGTAGCATCTATTAAAGACTCTAGAATCCATCATCGACAACTACAGTACCTCATCAGCTGGAAAGGTTATACATCTGATGATGACGCATGGGAACCCTCTTGCAACGTCCATGCTCCTGATAAAGTTTCCCTCTTCCATCTGCGTCATCCGGATCGCCCTGGTCCTTGACTTTCGTTGTTTCTCTTCTGGGTGGGGGGAGATGTCAGGATTCTACCTGGATCCTCCCACGGAGGTGTCATTGCTTGCTGTCCCTTTAAATTCTAGCTACGCCCTGTTCCTAGTGCTTAGTATTGTTGTTTCTAACTTCAGTGTTGTTGCATACACCTGAGCTCCCTTTCCACAAATCTACTACCTGCTCTTTCAAAGATTGTTTGTCTGAGTTAAACACCGAAGGGGATTACAAAATCTCTCTGCATTCCTCTTGCGTGTAGCTGAGGAGTCATTTGGGCTTACTTTCAGTGTTATTGTTTACATGAATAACGGACTTCATATTAAAAACCCTCAAGCCCTTCTACCTGTGTGATAAGGCATTGTGTGCTTTCAAATTACATCTTTACCTTGGCACTTCAATTATTTCAAGTAATCACTGGCATAATTCATTTTATTCAAATCCAGCAGCGCTTCCAACTTTCAGCGTGTGACGTCACTCGTCACTCACAGCCTCCGATAACAGTCACGCCCATTCATCACCGCTCAGGAGAGTGGAAGGTAACAAAGTTTCTCACAGCCAGACTGTAACTTAGCGCATAACAAATTACTGTTGCCATAGACCTATTTCTGCACAACGGAAGTAACCTTCTGCCATATTCCAAATACTTAATAAGACTGCCTGTTATTTTGTGAATCTATCATTCTATGCAAGCTGGGATCTCCCATCTAGTGATCAGGTTAATGACAAATTAAGTGATTACCTCTCCTTGGGCTCAAACTGTTTACGCCATATGTGAACATTAAGTCTATCATGAAAATATATAACTACATGTTATAAATGATCTATTTTCACAATATCATAATATGCAAATTGTAATACCATATTAGTTACAATTTGTCTGCTGTTGTATCAAATCCACTAAGCAACTTAAGCTATTCATCAGTCATATTAATAGCTAATAGCTTTGTGGTACAAACTCTCATTAAGGTCTGCAGCTGAGATCTGAATTACCTCAATTCCATTATTGGAACAATCATACAAGGAAACATATCCTTACAGATTCCTAGTCTTACCCTCTGAATCCCAAAACACTGAAATTCAGTGGTACTAGATTTGGGATATTTGAGTTAGTGGGAAGCAACTGTCGTTATGATTTTCTTGGCTTTGGTATCTTTGTCAGCATTCCTAATATTACTTAGGTGTTCAAACATTCTTGTTTTCAACTGACGGGTCGTCATACAAACATAGATTTTCTTACATTTACATGTAATGCCGTATATTAGGCCTTCTGTGTTGCTATTGATGTGACTCGGGATTTTGTGTACTTTACCAAATCTGTCAGAGATAGATTTGAGCGGCAGGAGGTGTTTGCAGACAGAGCAATTTCTACATTTAAAGTTACCCATAGAGATGGGATTGATTGTCCTCTGTTTCTGTTCAAAATGACTCGGGCTAAGTATATCTTTAAGATTCTTGGATCTTCTGTATCCTAACTGTATTCTATCCCTTACAATTGAATTTAATAATGGATCCATCTTAAGAATTCCTAAATGTTTATTGAGGATATTGACTACCTCTCTAGTCTGGGGTGAATACGTCAAGTAATTGCTGTCTATCCGTTAGTTCAGCTCTTTGCTTAGCTTTTTTAATCGAGCGGTTGCTGTAGCCCCTTGCCCTTAGCCGGTTTCGTAATTCAATTGCTCTTTGTTGGTATGTGATAGGATCTGAGCAATTTCTTTTAGTTCTAAGAAATTCTCTGATCGGAAGTGATCTCACTGTGTGTGGACAATGAGCACTTTCAGAATGGAGCAAACTGTTCGTAGCTGTATACCCATCTAGATTTTTGATGATCTTTAAGTCTAGAAAGGTGATGCTCTCATTACTTTGTACCCAGGTTAGTTTGATATTGAGATTATTGGAATTAAGTTTGATCAGAAATTCATCCAGTTTATTTTGTGGGCCTCTCCACAGGAAAAACACATCATCAATAAATCTCAACCATAGAGGAATAAATTCCACATACTCCATATTGATGTCAGAGAAGACGACATGTTGCTCCCACCAACCCAAGAATAGGTTAGCATAGGTGGGAGCACATGCCGTCCCCATTGCCGTTCATCTTGTCTGTAGGAAAAACTGCTGATTGAATACAAAGTAGTTGTGATATAGAACAAAGTTTAGCAGTCTGATTATGAATTCATCATGTGCTTTATCTTCTTCAGATGATTCTGATAGAAAGCTTTGGACTGCTTGAACTCCCAATTTATGGTCAATACTCGTATATAAAGATTCTACATCAACTGTTACTAATATAGTGTCTTTCTCCAGTTTTAGATTATTTAAGTGTTGTAGAACCTCCATCGTGTCTTTCACATGAGATGGTAATTGCGTCACGAATTGGCGAAGTCTATAATCAATTTACTGACTAGCTTTCTCTGTGATGTTATTTATTCCCGACACGATGGGTCTACCTGGAGGAGTAATGGCATTTTTATGGATCTTTGGAATTATGTAAAATGTGGCTATTTTTGGGTTTTCTACCCATAAAAATTTCTTCTCTTTAGTTGTTGTCACATTATCATCTTCCGCTTCCAATATGATGCGATTATACTGCTTCAGGAATTGCTCAGTCGGGTTAAAAAATAGCTTTTTATAACACTCTTGGTTTCTTAGTTGTTTTGATGCTTCCTGCAGGTACATTTCTTTTGGCCAGATGACCACATTGCCACCCTTATCTGAGTTCCTGATCAACACATCGTCCCAAGTTTTCATCTCTTCAAGAGCTTTCCTTTCCTGAGTAGTTAAATTAGTTGAGATAGGTATAGCTGTTAGTTCCGCTACTTCTTTGCTGACTATTTGGTTATATACCTCAATATGTTTAGAGGCGGACATCTTTGGTACATACTTAGATTTTTTGGTTCTCCATTCTTCACTTGTTGAGGTCTCATTACCATTGAGTAATTCTTCCATAATTAACAATGTTGTGTGATCCTCTTGCGTCAGAGTTGAATCACCAGTTTCTATTACAGTTGGTCTCTCTTTGTTATTCATAAATTGAATTTTTAAGAGAAGTTTTCTCAGGAATAGCTGTATATTTTTTGTAATTTCAAATTTATCAAGTTGCCCAGATGGGCAAAAGGACAATCCTTTTGCTAAAACATTTCTATGGTCTTGACTCAGAATTTTGGTGGATAAATTGATGACCTGCATTACGTCATCCTTATCTGGGAAAATGGCCTTGTTGACCTTTTGTAAGGTTTCCACCTGTTGTTCTTTCCTTTGGTCTCCTTGTTTATTTTTATTTTTGGCTTTGCACCTCCCTCCTCTTCTGGTGGGTCTCCTCGATATTCTGAACCTTCCTCTAAAAAATCCTTTCTCTTGCGTACATCTTGTCTAGTTCTTATTTGTATAGAAGTTGAGGGCATTGAGGATTCATTGTCTGTGTTATCTGACTCACTTGTTTCTATTTCGGATGCATCACTGTCAATAACATGAGTTCTAGGTAGTTGGGGTACATCTTTCTTATGGATCTCTCTGTTGAATTTTCTCCCCCATTTATATACTTGTTTGTTTTTTAAATCATTTATGTCCCTGTTTAATTTTGTTTGTTTAGTTGATTTAATTTCTGCTTCATATTTGTCTAGTTCACTCTGGTACTTTTTATACCTAGTTTCAAATTCTGGCAGTGTTCATAATTTTTGAGTTTCAAATTTAACTCATTAATTTCTGTTTGAAGCAGGTCATATTCTGTGGTCTTTGATTCCAAAGATCCATAAAAATGCCATTACTCCTCCAGGTAGACCCATTGTGTCGGGAATAAATAACATCCCAGAGAAAGCTAGTCAGTACATTGATTATAGACTTCACCAATTCGTGACACAATTACCATCTCATGTGAAAGACACGATGGAGGTTCTACAACACTTAAATAATCTAAAACTGGAGAAAGACACTATATTAGTAACAGTTGATGTAGAATCTTTATATACGAGTATTGACCATAAATTGGGAGTTCAAGCAGTCCAAAGCTTTCTATCAGAATCATCTGAAGAAGATAAAGCACATGAATTCATAATCAGACTGCTGAACTTTGTACTATATCACAACTACTTTGTATTCAATCAGCAGTTTTTCCTACAGACGAGAGGAAGGGCAATGGGGACGGCATGTGCTCCCACCTATGCTAACCTATTCTTGGGTTGGTGGGAGCAACATGTCGTCTTCTCTGACATCAATATGGAGTATGTGGAATTTATTCCTCTATGGTTGAGATTTATTGATGATGTGTTTTTCCTGTGGAGAGGCCCACAAAATAAACTGGATGAATTTCTGACCAAACCTAATTCCAATAATCTCAATATCAAACTAACCTGGGTACAAAGTAATGAGAGCATCACCTTTCTAGACTTAAAGATCATCAAAAATCTAGATGGGTATATTACCACTGACTTATATAGAAAAGAGACAGCTACGAACAGTTTGCTCCATTCTGAAAGTGCTCATTGTCCACACACAGTGAGATCACTTCCGATCAGAGAATTTCTTAGAACTAAAAGAAATTGCTCAGATCCTATCACATACCAACAAAGAGCAATTGAATTACAAAACCGGCTAAGGGAAAGGGGCTACAGCAACCGCTCGATAAAAAAAGCTAAGCATAGAGCTGAACTAACGGATAGACAGCAATTACTACACAAAAAAGTACAAGAAGATGACACAACTACTAGACTCATCTTGATGTATTCACCCCAGACTAGAGAGGTAGTCAATATCCTCAATAAACATTTAGGAATTCTTAAAGGATTACTTTCTGTTATAATTTTTAAGCTAAACAACTAACATATTAAAGTTAATCAACATTAATTAAAACCTACTGACCTATATTTTCTCCAAAACTAAGTTTCATTACGTTCTAAAAGTTATATCTTTTATTCGCCGATGATGTCACGTTATCCTGCCCACTATTTTCAGCACTGCATGTTCAAAATACTTAAACCAATAACTTTGTGTTTAAAGCGCCATTTTGAAACCTAGGTATTGTAAACGGATTGGTACAGAGCAAAGGATACCCACGGAGTGGATTTGGAAAACAATTAAATTTGCAGCAAGATTTCTGATATACGGTAGAGATATGTTAATGAAATGCTATTGATAAAAAGCGTATTTGGGGTAGTTAGTTAGTAACAGGCATAGAAAATATTTACTTACAGTTGCCCTTTAAGATGGATCCATTATTAAATTCAATTGTAGGGGATAGAATACAGTTAGGATACAGAAGATCCAAGAATCTTAAAGATATACTTAGCCCAAGTCATTTTGAACAGAAACAGTGGACAATCAATCCCATCTCTATGGGTAACTTTAAATGTAGAAATTGCTCAGTCTGCAAACACCTCCTACCGCTCAAATCTATCTCTGACAGATTTGGTAAAGTGCACAAAATCACGAGTCACATCAATTGCAACACAGAAGGCCTAATATACGGCATTACATGTAAATGTAAGAAAATCTATGTTGGTATGACGACCCATCAGTTGAAAACAAGAATGTTTGAACACCTAAGTTATATTAGGAATGCTGACAAAGATACCAAAGCCAAGAAAATCATAACGACAGTTGCTTCCCACTACCTCAAATATCACAAATCTAGTACCACTGAATTCCAATGTTTTGGGATTCAGAGGGTAAGACTAGGAATCAGAGGAGGAGACATTGAGAATCTTCTCCTTCAAATGAAAAGCCGATGGATATACTTATTGAATTCGGTACACCCCAACGGATTAAATGAGCATACTAACTTTTTTACTTATCTGTAAATAAGTAATCAATATTCAGCTCAATATTTTGTTTTTCCTCAAATATACAGTAATACTACCTGATGCCACTGTGAGCAGTTTAATAATATGTAAGGTATTTGAGTTTATAATATAGGTGTTTCTTTGGTTCTATCCTACACCATATAAAATCAATATTACACTATGGTAATAGTAATAATATTTGGGACACATGGCATAGATTAATATGCACATTAAATAATTCAAAATATATATACACTTCATCATCAATTGTTTTTTTATTGCACCCATATTCACATTTATTCTAAACACAAGCACAGATAATTTCAATCATATGCAACTTCACCAATAAACATTTGTATTTTTTATTATGTTTATTTTCACTTTAAATAGAGAGTAGGCTATACATTAACTCAACACGATATTTTTATCACATTTATATGTATTCAATAACCAAGGAGCACATTAATAATACATTAACTTATTTATTGTTGATCTTCATACTAAATAAACACTCTTTATTTCGTTTTTCACATCACTTATTATCACGTTAGTGGCAAAAACATCTATTTTTCTCTGTCAATTATAAGTAAGCTCAGAACATACAAAGGAGCGGAATATTATTCAGCTAATCAACTGCTACACAGGGAACAACAAACCGGTGTGACATAACTGGATAATAACATTGTATCCAAATCGGGGTCTACTATTGGATGATCTTAATGCCAATTATACAAACTGTCTGTCAGAATAAGCCCTATATTACAGGGCAATGATTGGCTCGATTCTAAACAGAGGCGGACTGTAAGTTACAAAAAGCCGCCATAGCCGCGGCGCCTCGCCTTTGAGAAAGCCGGGAACCCAGCGAAACATGTCAGGGAGGGAGTGAGCTGATGGGAGCTCTATACCGACTTTTTTTAAAAACTTGTTAGCCGCAAACAATTGGGTGAATAGGAGCTGTGTTAAAAGCCTAATATTGAATCTCTAATGAGAATTAGTGTTGGTTCCTCCTTAGGTTGCTATTCTATAGAGCTGTTTATATTATAAACGTATTAGCCCATACCGGTCTCTATTTTGCTAACAGCTGTTAGCTCTATTAAGACACGCTTTTTTTTACTATTGTTGCACAAAAGGACTATTAAGGAGACAAATATTTTGAATCACAAGTCCCGTATAATAATAATTGGAGCCTTTACTTGCACACATTAGATTAAACTCTAATATCCAAGCGTGTGTTTGCTAATCAGCTGTCTATATCAAGTAACGTTGTGTGAGCAATGAGACTGGGGCAAGCTACTAAGTGTAATTATTAGAACTAACCAACATTATTAAGCTCTATACCTGAATCTTTAAATGGGGTATTATTTGACAATATCACCTTTGAATTGGTGGTCGAATTACCTAAATAATTATTATTACCTTAAGTATCATAATCTCCAAGATACTTTGAGATTCAGAGTAAATTGGGCAAATACGTTAATAAATCGAGTATACACCAAACACACTGAAATACACAATACTAACCAAGTAATTGTGGATCTATGAGTCTCATCTTAGCGCATTATTGTACTAATGGTTAGCTATCTCTAGTTGATATATACGTATTAGATATCAATATATATTAGATGTTGTTCAACAAACAACACTAGAGAACAATTTACCCTAATATTGAGAATTTATATATGACACTGGTATTATTTGAGCTCCTTATTATTAAGGGAATTTATAATATTAATTTCTTCAGTGTAATACTCATACAACGTGTATATAATATATCAGTTGCCATATTATTACCAATTTAGGATGGGCAATTCCTAGTATTTAGCTATCTAACCAAAATATCAATACACTTAGCCAAGTAATTGTGGATCTATTAGTTACATCTTAGCGCATTATTGTTCTAATGGCTAGCTATCATCAGTTAATATACGTATTGGATATCGATTTATATCAGATGATGTTCAACAAACGACACTAGAGAATAATTTACCCTAATATTGAGAATTTGTATGTGACACTGATACTATCTGAGCTCCTTATTAGTAAGGGAGTTGAAAACATCAATTTTTTCAGCGCAATACTGATACAACTTGTATGCAATATATCAGTTATCATATTAATACCAGTCTAAGGCCTCGCTTCCATTGAGTCATTAAAAATGGAGCCGTAAGCTACCGAAGCGTCCGACAGCTAAAAGTAATTTACGGCTGCATTTTACAGTAGTACCAGGTTTCCATTGAAAAGATTAGCGTGTTGCGCGCAGTCGCTCTTTTCGTGTAGCTGTAAGTTAACGTTGTGTTAACGCTTCCATCTGACGTCGGATTTCTTGAAAATCAATTAGTTGCTAAGGTAACCCAACCTTACGCTATAGAATTTACGTTTAACGTCCGTGCTCCTTACCGGTGATCACCTCTCAAGAAAAATAAAAAAACATCCATATTTTTAATAATCAAATACTATTTTCTAATATAATTATATTTAACACTTCATAAATATAAGTAATATTTATTGCTGCCCTAGGCATAGGTCTAGTTTGCATTCTGTAGATATGTTCTTGCATATATTATTATATTTAAATATATACTGATATTTCTATTAGAATATAAGTTCAACTATTTCTATACATGAGACAACAATAAATATTACTTATAACAATTTATTTCTACATTAAAACACTTGCATTATTTGCAAGTTTTATTATTTCAATAGAAAATAGGTCTCAAAAAGCACAATTTTCCTCTTTTACACCTAGTTGAGCTGGGGGTAATATTTCTCAATGTATCGACAGCCTCCGACAATGTATTAACGGTTAGCGCTTTCATTGGAAACCTGGTATAATTTATCGATTAACGGCTTCTATTACTTTCTATGGGACGCAAAGATCTTTTCGGCAGCCGAAGTCCGGCTGCCGATATTGAGGTATAACGCGCCATTGGAAACAGTCGATAAACGATATTGCTTTCGACAGCATATTTATTGGTTTGCGAGTGCACGCAAACTGAATTACGACTCAATGGAAGCGAGGCCTTGGATGGGTAATTTCTAGTACTTTGCTACCTAACTAGAGAACATCAACACACCTTATTTGAGCTGACATTAATTTTATTCACAGCCCCGACCCCATAATAGTCAGATATTAAACTATTATTAATTTGCTGCTAACACTTTAGTTTTAATCACACCCATTTTTAACCCCTTAACGACTGAGGACGTGCAGGGTACGTCCTCAGAAAAAAGGCAGTTAACGCCTGAGAACGTACCCTGCACGTCCTCAGTGTGGAAAGCAGCTGGAAGCGATCCTGATCACTTCCAGCTGTTTTCCGGTTATTGCAGGATGCCTCGATATTGAGGCATCCTGCAATAACATTTTTTACCCCTCCGGTGCAGAGAGAGCCACTCTGTGGCCCTCTCTGCACCGGACATCGATGGCCGCATTCGTTGGTGGGTGGGAGCTGAAGTGGGAGGTGGGTGGGCGGCCATCGATGGCTTCTTGGTCAGAGAGGGGGGCGGTATCGCCGGGGGCGCGCACGGGCGCGCGCGCGTGCACGGGGGGTGGTGGGCGGGTGCGTGCACGGGGAGGGAGCGGGTGGGAACCACTTACACTACAGAAATGTTTTTTTTTATTATGGGGAGAAAGGAGGGATAAAATCCCTGATTAAAGTAATCTAAGGGATCTGGGAGGGGGTGGGGGATTAGTCTTGGGGGGGGGGGGGAGCTACACTGCAGAAAAAACAAAAATTAAAAAAAATAAAGACATTTTTACATGCAAACTGGGTACTGGCAGACAGCTGCCAGTACCCAAGATGGCCCCCAATAAGGCAGAGGGGGAGGGTTAGAGAGCTGTTTTGGGGGGGATCAGGGAGGTTGGGGGCTAAGGGGGGGAATCTTACACAGCAGCATATGTAAATATGCTATATATAAAAAAAGGATACCTTTTATTTTAGTACTGGCAGACTTTCTGCCAGTACTTAAGATGGCGGGGACAATTTTTGGGGTGGGGGAGGAAAGAGAGCTCTTTGGGAGGGATCAGGGGGTCTGATGTGTCAGGTGGGAAGCTGATCTCTACACTAAAGCTAAAATTAACCCTGCAAACTCCATACAAGCTACCTAATTAACCCCTTCATTGCTGGGCATAATTCACGTGTTGTGCGCAGTGGCATTTAGCGGCCTTCTAATTACCAAAAAGCAACACCAAATCCATATATGTCTGCTATTTTTGAACAAAGGAGACCCCAGAGAAGCATTTACAACCATTTGTGCCATAATTGCACAAAATGTTTGTAAATGATTTCAGTGAGAAATCTAAAATTTTGAAAAATTTAACGTTTTTCTTTATTTGATCGCATTTGGCGGTGAAATGGTGGCATGAAATATACCAAAATGGGCCTAGATCAATACTTTGGGTTGTCTACTACACTACACTAAAGATAAAATTACCCCAAAAAGCTCCCTACATGCTCCCTTATTAACCCCTTCCCTGCTGTGCATAATACACGCATGGTGCACAGTGGCATTTAGCGGCCTTCTAATTACCAAAAAGCAACGTCAAAGCCATATATGTCTGCTATTTCTGAACAAAGGGGATTCCAGAGAAAAATTTACAACCATTTATGCCATAATTGCACAAGCTGTTTGTAAATAATTTCAGTGAGAATCCTAAAGTTTGTGAAAAAATTTGTGAAAAAGTGAACAATTTTTTTTATTTGATCGCATTTGGTGGTGAAATGGTGGCATGAAATATACCAAAATGGGCCTAGATCAATACTTTGGGATGTCTTCTAAAACAATATATATACATGTCAAGGTATATTCAGGTATTCCTGACAGATATCAGGGTTCCAATGTAACTAGCTCTCATTTTGAAAAAAAGTGGTTTGGAAATAGCAAAGTGCTACTTATATTTATTGCCCTATAACTTGCAAAAAAAAAGCAAAGAACGTGTAAACATTGGGTATTTCTAAACTCTGGACAAAATTTAGAAATTATTTAGCATGGGTGTTTTTTGGTGGTTGTAGATGTGTAACAGATTTTGGGGGACAAAGTTAGAAAAAGTGTGTTTTTTTCCATTTTTTCCTCATATTTTATATTTTTTTTTATAGTAAATGATAAGATATGATGAAAATAATGGTATCTTTGGAAAGTCCATTTAATGGCGAGAAAAACGGTATATAATATGTGTGGGTACAGTAAAAGAGTAAGAGGAAAATTACAGCTAAACACAAACACTGCAAAAATGTAAAAATAGCCTTGGTCCCAAATGGACAGAAAATGGAAAAGTGCTGTGGTCATTAAGGGGTTAAATATGGTCTAATAAAGATTTATATTTTTTAACCTAAGTGACCAAACAGTTTTCCTATACGAAGTACATATAGAGTCTTTGGAGTGCTATTATAGTATCCTTGTGTTCAATTCTTTATTGAATTTTAGTTAAGTGTATATATGAGTGTAATAGTTTATTTTAATATGTTTTGAATGTTTTTCAGTTTACCCTAGGGGGCCGATTTATCAAGCTCCGTATGGACTGTTGCTCCATAACTTGCCTGCCTGCTCTGACGCCACGGACAGAAATCAACCCAATTGAATCTGATCGGGCTGATTGACACCCCCTGCCGCGAATCTGCTGATGCCGTCAGCATTTATCGATGTGCAGCGGACATGATACGCTACATTGTATCATGTCCGCTCGCACTATAATAAATGTCTCATGCCCCAATGTCTGAAACCACGCTAATTTTTCTATTGCAGTTTCAATTGCACTCAAGCTCAACAGTTTATTTTCAACTTGTAATACTGATCTCTAGTTAGCGCAGTCGCAATATTGCTTATCGTGTCCTGTGCTAACAGTATAGTGCCACTTGTAATCTAGTCCATAGTTTTTCCTCCCTTATTTCTCCCACTTTTAAATTAAATGTTGGGTTATATAAAGTAGCAATTTAAGATTTTGACAGAAAGGATCCCAATGGCACTACTAAACTAGTATTTAGGACTATACCTAAATATTAGTGAATGAAACAACACTTTTATGTATATGGGTGAAGTTGCTATGTATCTATAAATAATTATTCTGAACTAGAGGTCCGTTGAACCCCTAAATAGGATGAACACTTAATTTGATTCCCATTTTTAAATAAACACTACCTTTTAAACACAATAACAAGACACACAATGCTGAAAAAAGTTTATTAAATGTCAAGATACATGTAGGACTAAGAGTGCAGCAATGTGTATTTTATTAAGGGGTTCAATGGACCTCTAGTTCAGTGTAATAATTTAAGATGTTGTACCTCACAAGTTCTCAAATGCTCAAAAGCCACCACTGCCCTACTGAAGAGACTGGTGTGGATTAGGATAGACCCCAGAAAGTAACAGAGTAAGCTTACTCTGCTAACAAAATAATAAAATCTTGATTGAAGAAAACTTCTCATCAGACACCTGAACTTCACCTCCTCCTTGCACTACAGGCAAAGAGAATGACTGTGAATTGTTTGCAGGGGAGTAATATTTAACAGCTTTGCTGTGGTGCTCTTTGCCTCCTCCTGCTGGCCAGGAGTGATATTCCCAACAGTAATTAATGATGATCCGTGGACTCACCGTGTCATTAGAAAGAAAAAAGCTGCTTGTATTGTGATTATGAGGCCCATTTATCAAGCTCCGTATGGAGCTTGTGGGCCCGTGTTTCTGGCGAGTTTTCAGACCGCTGCTCCATAACCCTGTCTTGATAAAGGCCCCAGGCTGAAACGCATAGAGATTGCTGACAGTCACAGGATATCTAAATATAGAACCCAGCAGGTGAGAGGTCTTTTCCGTGTTCGGGCTGGTTAGGACAGGTACATTGAGCCATATCCCACTTTCCAGGGACAGACTCTATATGTATAATCCCTGTCCCAGGATCCAGTAACCGTTCCAGCCTCAATCACCTAGCCTAAGGGGTATACAGACACGAGGAGAAATCCAACAATTAGATCCGGAAAAAACCTGAAGGACCCGGATACAAACCAAAGAAAGGCAAGCAAGGGAGAACACACGGAATCGCTTCACCAAAAGACCGACCGGTCACATCTTTAACTGAAGGAATCCAGAATATGGACAATATACTAAGGTTTTTACAATAAGAGACACTCTGCCTATACACGCATATATGACAGATAAATCTGCAAATTACCATTTACAATTGTGACAACCAGCGTAGACCTGGAATATCAAAGTCCGAGCAAAAACACGTGGGATTAACACGTATCTAGCTAGTATACTGAAAAATTACATCTGTACCAGAAAAGTATAATTGTAACAAAACATAATATACAATACATGTATGCTAAGGAAAAGTAACCATTGGTTTTGTATTAAATGTTTCAAACTAGAGCCGCTTTTTTAAAACCACGACTACAGTTTGAAACCAGCAGTAATACTGATAGAATATAACAAGTATACATTTTAAACAAAATTGTTTTAATGATGTTTTAAGTCTAGATGCCGGCATCTATGTGTTAGCTTTTATTGTTAACTAATTCACGATAGGAATAAAATATATATATTTTCAAATCTATGCTCCTCTTTTTTTATGTCATATTCTACATCATATCCTACAAGAATATCTATGAGATATATATATAAAAAATCATAGGACATAAGACTATCACACAATCCTAAAAATATAGGAATCATTTGACGATCCCAGTTATATGATCAAGCTAAATCAGGGGATCCTTATATAATATATCAAAATAGTTATCTCAAAATTTGAGAACTCAAAACAGGGACACCCTCACATTCAGATATAAATCTATCTGAGATCATATACACTTATTGTTCTCTATAAGACTCACAGCTGTGTAGCGCTATCCCAATAACTTTTTTTCTTTTTTTCTACATTTAATTTAGGTGATAGTGTTTTGAGGTTACATCACCTTCCGGGATTAGCTAAGAGTCAGAGTGTAGAATCTTTGTATTACCCTTACCCCCTATAGTTCTATAACCCTGTCCGCCTGCTCTGAGCAGGCTGACAGTAATCACCACAATTCATCCCGATCGAGTCTGCAGGGGGCGGAGTTGCACCATCAGCTCTTGTGAGCTGCCGGTGCAATGCTGAATATGGAGAGCGTATTGCTCTCCGCATTCAGCGATGTCTGTCGGACCTGATCCGCACTGTCGGATCAGGTTCGACAGACATTTGATAAATAGGCCTCAAAGACTTCTTGTACTATGAAGAATTTTTTCTTCAATAATCTCTCCTAAATGTAATGGTAAAAGTTCTTGGATAATTATATTCACTGTCTTCCTTAGATCTTTATCTAATAAACCTTTAACATTATTTTAAAGGGACAGCGTACTGTAATTTTTTTCTATTGTTCAATATGTTTCACAATTATCAGTTTTACCTACTGGAGTGTATTAAATTAAAGATAGCTTATTTACCTTGATTTTCCTATTTGATATGGCTGATGTTGCCTGTTGTATCCAAACCTATACTGAAAATGTAAATACTTAACTAATAACTATAAAAAAGATATGTAAACAAGAATGGTTAGAAGTAATCACGCTCCCAGTGAGGGGTTGGAGAAGTATTAGTATCAGTGTGTATAGAGAGATAAGAGAAGAAGCATTTGGTGTACATTATGAGAGGTAAGGTAATGAAGTCTACTGTCCCTGCAATTTTAGCTCATTGGCTTATGGTTTCATTTAGCAAAGACAGCTATTTTATATGCAATTTCCAATACATATTAAAACTCACAAGTCATTGTATAAACATTAAAGGGACATGAAACACATTTATTTTCTTTCTTGATTAATATAGAGCATTCTATAAATAACTTTCAAATTTATTTCTATTATCTAATTTGTTTCGATCTCTTTGTATTCTCTATTGAAAATAATACCTAAGTAGGCTCAGACGCTGCTGATTGGTGGTTAAACATATATGCCTTGTGTGATTGGCTTTAAGATAACTTCCAGTAGTGCATTGCTGCTCCTTTAATAAAGGATTCCAAGGGAATGAAGCTAAATTAGATAATAGACGTAAATAGGAAAGCTGTTTAAAATTGTATGTTCTATCTGAATCATAAAAGAAAAAAATTGGGTTTTATGCCCCTTTAAGGTGGACATTTTTTGTAGTACACTGTATCTTTAAAGACAGTCTGCTGATGTAGTGCTCTTTGGCAGGAAATGGGTCAACGCTGGTTAAAGAAATTATACAGAAAGATCTTTATGCAGCGGGAATTGAGACATCTCTACTAATTATATCTTTATTTCAGCCATTTCCTCTGCAGCTCTTGAAAATCTCCTTATCTGTATTAGTACAAATCTATGTTGGATTAATGTTGGTCTATTATCCTGTTATGTTCTCATTACATTTAATGAGCAGTGCAGGTCAGAAGTTCATCTCAGTTGATCAAAATGGAATAATTACGTATGTAGGAAATTGAGCAAAGAATCTATATTATGGCCTTAAAAAATAGGGTTTAAAAAGTAATTTTAGTACAGCCCTAGCCAAAGGGTTTACAAATAGGGATTATAGTATGCTTTAGAAACACTATACTCAACGTTCTTTGTGTAAATATAATGTGATATATAATATAGACTAAATTTAATTTAGAAAGGCCAAAATTGCATTAAACTCCTCATTTGTTGACAGATCAAAATTTGCAAATTGTGTAATATTTTTGAAAGCTTGTTAAGGGTCATTTGCCATAAAGTATTCTCATCATATTAATGCCATAAACTTGAAAGGGTCAACGTATTCAGGCAAGACACTGATATGAGTTCATTGTACTCGAAGCAGCTACAGACACACAGCCTATCTAATGAGCTGGGCTCTCTCCAAACACCCATTGTGGGTTTGATTTCTGCTGATGTTTATTGCTCACAAATGTTTTCTATAGCCAATAATGGTGATTTTAGTAGGGGAAAAAAACAGCTATTTCAAATTAGAAAATAAAGGCAAATGAGTTATTTGTAAACAATGTAATACACTCCAGCAGGTAAAATAGATCATTGGGAATACATAACAGAGAGCTAAATTTTACAGTAATAGATACCCAATATTTTTTTTTAGTAACATACACTTCAAATGTGGGAAATAAATTCCAGACTACACATTCTTTTCACAGCTTAACTGATTTATTATAAAAAAAATTATTTATTATGTCACACACAAAACATACTACATGTCACTGGGCTACCACAGGTTGGAAGCAAAATAGAAAACAGGGTATAGTAAACAAACTACTGCTATATTCTATAGTATAACTAGCTGTGGAAGCAGACCCCAAGACAAAACACATTAGCTTCACATTCCAATATGCTCCAACAGCAGCAGACATCAAAAGCATGGAAAGAAAGGAGAGTCCTGGTTGATCTGCACCTTCTACTGTTCCGACTCTGCTGCTGATCACTGTCCTTCATGACAGCAGTAATGGAACGGATGCTGAGTATTGCATAAATTAGGACCAATACAAAATCAGGTGCAGGTAGATGCCACCAATACCTTTTTTTATTTATTTTTTATTATTTTTTTATTGAGGTGTTAAGGCAAATATACAATGAAAAAAAATGCAATACCTTAATATTTTACAAACTTAGCATATGAATGTCTTGAATGGCTCAAATAAAATTTTCTGAAGACAAAACTAAACTAGAGCCTAGGTACTTCATAAAGCAATGTTTTACATAAACAAGATAAATTTGACACAATACAACACCTCTGTTTTTACTTTTTTCTGTTAATTATAGAATACATATCCCCCACACAATTTAAAGCCTTTTTTGGACTTCTGAACACATTAAGACAACTCAGTAGGAGGGATATTGTTTAGATTGCACAGGCCACTTTTAGACCTCTAGAAATATTTAAAGACTATTATACATATTGCTATAGTAGATAACCCACTCACAAATAGGGATATTTAAATTACACAGGCCACTTTGGGACCTCTAGAAATATTTGAAAACTATTATATATATATTGTATATTGCTATAGTAAATAACACACGTAAAGCTTTTAGTTATCTAATGAACTATATAGTATTAGCTTATAGCTAGGGTATGAAAGATCCTAGTAATTTACTAGAGAAGGGGAATTTCAGGAGAGAAATATTTATAGGACCATTCTTTGGTCATGATAATATATATCAACTACATGAACTAAAGCTCTGTTTTAAGTTTAAAGGAGGATAATGTAAATGGACATCTTAGAGTTAGGCACACCAAGTTTTAAGTTCACACTTCACTAACACTTATAGCAAGAGTTGTGTAATAGCTATAAATTAAATATAGGCAGAAAAGGGTGGTGAAAGATTAATATCAGGGTCTATATATATTTCCTTATAAAAGGCATAAGGACTACAAACTGCCTCTGAGCACCCAGATACTAGTCCCATAATAGCTTCATAGGTTAGATATCTGATAATTATAGTTCCCAGGATGCAGTAGGAAAAACATTTAGACAGATCATGCTATCCTATAATACAATAAGAACCAAACACAAGCTTATTCAGAAACTAGATTTAATACACTCACCACAATTGCACTAAGCTTTGGAGAGAGAAAAGCAAAACAAAGTAATGAGTACAGTATATAGGAATAGTTTGGTTCAGTTAAACTGTTAACTTAACAGTGTTGCAGAGATTAGGTTCTGCATCACACTACCTAGGTGAAACAGCACAATTATAAGAATTGCCACCATAACCTTCTTAAATATTTACCCTTTTTGCCAAATTTGCATAAGACATATGCCTCAACAGTACAAAGTCTGTGTTAGCAGGCCAAAGGAAGCAACCTGTTCCACCAACATTTGAAGATTGGAAGGTTAGAACACGAGAGTTACTGGATTTAGAAGAATACAGTTACTTAATGCGCAATAAATGCCTTTGTTTCATTCAATCAATTTCTTCTGGATTTTTTCCCCTCTTATTCTTCCTTCTTTTATTTTGTTTACTTGTTTAAATTCTCATCAATGTCCTATTAGCTAAAGCCATATTCACAAATATATAGCGAACTGTGCTCCCAACTCAGCAGTAAGGAAGAAATTAATCATCAATGTGTCTATATTCAACTGTTTTTGTTTGTAATTCTGGACTATCATAAAGGACATTAAACACTTTCAGATGGTAATATAAAATCATAAATCATATATATATAATTAATGAAATTTAAAAAAAAATACATCTACATGTTATTCTTAGACTAATCTAATATCTAACAATATGGACTCCAGGAAGCAAATAGTTGGAGCTCTTTTTACAACAAAGTATATTCAACATGTTATCAGATGTATGTGTAACAAGTTCTTTCAATAAAGTTGAAAAATAAAAAATAAAAAAAATCCGGCATATAAGAGTTGCAGAAGGAGAACTACAAATAGGGGTCATGACCTCTGAACACTGCCCTATGTGTAGTAAGAAATGTATTTTAAAGTAAAACATATAAATGATGATCTTGAATAATGCTACAAATACTTTATTTCCCCAAAGTTACTTAAAACCTGTGGTTGTTATAAAGGAAAGAAGGAAAACAACAAGTAAGATTAGAGTACAGACAGTCTACAGGGAATAGTGACAATATTACTATAAAAACTAAAACCAAATTGGCAATATCAGCGCAAGAATTAACTGATGAAAATAACAGAGCCCTTTGCAGACTTATATGGGAATGGTTCCAATGAAGATTTCTCAAAAGAGAAAGGAATGCAGGACCATAGTGTGAAACTATTAAAACTGGCTTTATTCAATACACGTTAAAATACTCACATATTACAGAGCCTAAACAGCTCTGGGTATTGCGTTTTATATAAAGTACTACTTAAGGATACTGGATAAAATGAGTAACAAAACTTGCATCAATAATCATGATTGGAGAATCATTCTTTGCAATTGTAACTAAGCTTAATAACTGCTAAACCACCTTAAGGAGCGAGATAAGGGCAGACTTCCCCAGTCTCTCTGAGGGTTAACCTCAAGGGATATAAATTCCCGCATTAGAGAACATTTCTCGACTATTACAAAAGGTACATCTAGCACACCACTTGTTCAACATTTTTCCACAAGACATCACAGTAGTCTGAACTCATTTAAATGGGCGGCAATAGAACAAGCCAAGGTGCCCAAGAGAGGTGGTAATCTTGAAAACATACTTGCCAAAAGGGAAGTGTATTGGATATACACCCTCAAAACCAGACTACCATTGGGTTTAAACTCAAGATACGATTTGATTAATTTCTGGGAATGATTTGAGAGTACAAATACTTATCATTCAAACATCTTTATAAATCAAATTCTTCTGTGGGTATTGTCCACTTTGCTATACCCCCCCTCTCTGACACTCTAATATATATTCCGTACTTTTAACTTTAATTACACTTTAATACGCATTGATGGTTGGTTACACACTAGACGGCCCTGTAATGTGTGTGTATGTATGTATATATACATACATACATCAGTATGTGTATGTTTGTGTATATGTGTATGTGCTTACTCTTTCTAAGTGGTATACACCTTTGAGACATTACTCTGTAATGGGAATATATTCCAGCTAACCAGCATTATTAATATTTCATTTTAAATTATGCCACTTTCGAATCACTTAGCCTATATACATCTTGCTTTAGTGCTTGCTAATTATAGAACTCATTATTATGGAGGATCCTTACTTACATGCACCTCCCTCATGTGATTCTCATCATATTATATTATATTTTTCTCCGATCTGTGGACCTATTTATTTAGGTCTGGATGTTGGTCACATGCGTATAAAGTTGTCTATATTTATATTGCATCTGCAATTTTATATATATCTTTACAGGTAATATGTACCCCTTCATAACTAATATGCGCATGTTGGCTAAACACCCTTGATAATTTAATACATCATGTGTATATTGCAACATTTTCTCTCGTACACATGTGATATATTTTTCACATATCCAGTTATACTGCAAAGATTTATCGTAGATAGAACTATGGTGATTATAGTAAAATATTTTACATCCAGTTTTGGTCCAGTTTACCTCTGGACTTTCTTTCTCTATTGTTATCGCATTATTTATATGTGTTTTCTATTCTAGAAATATAATGTTTATATTTATAAGGATACATCTCCATATATATTTATAGATTGCCTGTATATAAACCATAATGTGTGTACTCCTGCTGTAGAGTGACTAGGGTATTAAGGGTTAAAATTACTCATTACTTGGTGTGTGGGCGTGTTTTGTATTCATTGTTCTTATCCAATCACAACTGTAACACAGACTTTTTAAACTTGCATTCACCTGCATGACACCTATGGCTATGATTACGGCTGAGTGCCGAAACATGTAAGCCGTGGTGTCACGCTCACACACCTGTTTTGCTTGCTATCACTGTATGCTGTTCACTGAGCCAAATCTGGCGTTTTAACCTTGCCAATAAAGATGGATTTTATTTGCATAAAGCTGGATCCTACCTTTCTTCTTTGATTGTCTATACCTGCACCAGTTTTGGATCAGCTCAAAGCCCTTGTATATGAGAATTACCTGTTGTGAAACCCGGGTGAAGAAAGAGCACCGCCCCCAGACCGGAGATCCCGCTACGTCACAAACGGACGCCCCAGTGCACCTGTGAACAGCCTGAAGCGCTGCTGGAGATTTTCTTCTTTGCTGGTTGGTTTGGAGCTGCCAGCCCACCGATCTGATTTCGGTTTGACCAGCACTTTGCGCTGCTATTTACTAATACAAGGGCTTTTCCTCTCTATATTGAGTATCCATTTTGGCAACGAACATTTAACCATTATTATAATGGAAGAAACAGCACAACAACAATATTTTTCCCTGAGACCCGCTACGGCACGTAGTAACTTTTCCACAGTATGTGAAAAAATATTTTCAGAAGGTAAGGGGACACTTTCACTTAGCACTTTATTTGATACAGTGGAGACTTTGTTATTTAAGGAGACTAAAGCACAGTGGGACATTTGGACATTTCAATCATATCTCAAAGCCCAAATGATCCCAAGAGGATTAAGGATTTTTAAATTTCCTACTTTCGATGTTGATACAACGGACATTGAGTTTGTTGATAAATGGAATGCAGTACTATCTGAATGTTCATGTCAATTAATGCTGTTATTAATACAATATAGAACCCAGCAACTTAATGAAATAAAGCAAGAGATAGATACCATCCAGATAGAGTTAAATAACCGTAGTGTTGACCCAGATTTTGCCAAATTTGATAAAATATTACAAGAGTCTTTGGCCCGTGGCAAGCAAGTTATAATGGAAAATAAACATATCAAGTTTATTCGGGATAAAACCGATTATCAGAAAAATTCAGTATATATTTGGAACAAAAAACAACATTCCAATTATAGAAGAAGCTTGCCACAGAACAAAAACAAAAAACACGGTGGTAACCGTAGACATAGAAGAGGTAACAAAAAACAGGTCAGTTTTTCTGATAGCGATACAGACAGATCGTCTGATGAATATACATCAGGTGGTGAAATGGACATAGCAACCCAGATCAACACTATTTCTAACTCACAACAAGGTATTTTAAAGGCCCCCATTGCCTCCAACATTTCTAACATCTCTAATACTCCCGCTGTGCCTAATACTATAGGTACAAGTTCAGCACCTCAAGTAGTGAAATCCAAAGATAAAAACATTGCCTCCAAATACACCTCTACTAACAGACCAGATGAACAAATGAGTACATATGCAGCAAACACAGGAACACATGAAATGTCATTACTGAATCAGGTTTTTCCCATGGACCCTCCAACACAGGGTATAGGGGGGATGCAGGCCAACAACCAAGAGAGATATCCAGTACGGGGCAACCGCACACAGACCAAATACAAATTAATAGTGTAGTAAATTTATCTTCAGCTGCACTTACTAAAGACCAAATAGATGTACTCTCCTTAGGTTTGGGTTTTGCACCCACCACAAACTTTGATATCTTTCAGACACTCATAGATATCAACAAATTCGTCAGGAATATTACATTAAAGAAATATTTTGCAGATACCCCACAGGAGACAACAACTTTAGAACCAGATAGTCTCCACACTACATCTATTACAGGCATAAACACCTTTTCAGAAACATGTGACCTCATATCCCTTCAAAATTTGGCAATTGAGAGCAACACAGTATCAGGAACACTCAATAGGGCATACTCATTTAGAAATAAATCTACTTTTTACCCGATTCAACAAAGAGGGCCAATAAACGAGACATTTCATGCACGAGTAGAATCTGATTTGCAGAAACTAAAGGAGACCACTGAACGAACAACTAAAAATCTGACTAAAAGACAGACAGAAGCACTTAGGTCATTACAACAAAGATCTGACCTAGTAATCCGCCCATCAGATAAGGGAGGTACTGTTGTAGTACTTGATAGGCAGGATTACATATCAGAGGCACACAGACAATTAAATATTCCCACAGATTATTCGATCCTACCCAGAAATCCAACAAATGAGTACAAGAAGCTCCTATTTGATATTTTAGATGATGGTGTTGAACACGGTTTCTTAGATGAAAATACAGCAGATTATCTCTATGTTAAGTACCCAAGAACCCCAGTCTTCCATATGTTCCCTAAGGTTCATAAGTCCCTTACCAACGTACAAGGCCGCCCAATAGTTAGCGGTATTGATTCTATTTTTGAAAGATTGTCCCAGTGGTTGGATGCCATCTTGCAGCCATTGGTTAACCAACTACCTTCATACACGAGAGATTCAAAAAATATACTAAATCTCCTAACCAATACAAAATGGCAAACCAACTACCATTGGCTTTCGGTCGATGTGGTCTCACTATATTCTAGGATCCCACACAACAACGGTATTGAAGCTGTAAGATATTATTTGACAACACACACAGAATATACATCAGATTTCCAAAACTACATTCTAAGAATTCTCGAGTTCCTATTGACTCACAATTTCTTTACTTTTGAAGGCAAATACTATGTGCAAAGATGTGGTACTGCCATGGGGGCGAAATATGCCCCCTCATATGCGAATTTATTTCTTGGCAAATGGGAGCTAGAAAACATCTTTGACCATAGCAACCCATTTAGATTTCACATTTGTTTCTTTAAACGTTATATTGACGACCTCCTTCTTATCTGGTCAGGTCCTCCTGCAGACATTAAGAATTTCATTGACATGATCAACAAAAATAATTTGAACTTGAGTTTCACATACACCACTGACAGAAACTCCATTAATTACCTAGACTTATGCCTTACAGGAGAGAGAAGGGGCAACATTGTATCAAAGGTGTACCGAAAACCTATCTCGGGCAACACCCTCCTGCACGCCTCCAGCTGCCACCCAAAAAATACATCATATGCTGTTGCAAAAGGCCAGTTCACTAGGCTTAAAAGGAATTGTAGCAATATGGAGGATTACGTGCAGGAGGCAGGTTGTCTTGAGAAGAGACTAAAAGAGAGGAAATACACACGTGGACATATTAGACAGGCTAGATTAGCTGTTGACCAACTGGACAGGGACCAACTTTTGGTGGATAAACCTAGAAACACACACAGAGATGTCCTAGGTGTACATTTTGTGACAACCTTCAGCACACAATACCCCAAAATCTGTGACATAGTCAGGAAACATTTCCCGTTACTGGCAGCCGACGAGAAGTTGGTTGAAACTGTAAAACAAGGCGTTAGGTGTTCCTACAAGAAAAGCCCCACATTGGCTTCTATTCTGTCTCACACAGAATTAAAACAGACTTCTTGTCACACTAGCTCATGGTTACACCATCTGGGCATGTTTAAATGTGGCCATAAGAAATGTAAACCCTGCGACTTTGCATGGGTTACTAAAGAATTCACCTCAGCAATAACGGGACAGACATATCCAATCAAAACCTGTTTAAACTGCCAAAGCACGAATGTCATATATATCATTACATGCACCTTATGTAACATTCAATACATAGGGTTAACCTCAAGGGATATAAATTCCCGCATTAGAGAACATTTCTCGACTATTACAAAAGGTACATCTAGCACACCACTTGTTCAACATTTTTCCACAAGACATCACACTAGTCTGAACTCATTTAAATGGGTGGCAATAGAACAAGCCAAGGTGCCCAAGAGAGGTGGTAATCTTGAAAACATACTTGCCAAAAGGGAAGTGTATTGGATATACACCCTCAAAACCAGACTACCATTGGGTTTAAACTCAAGATACGATTTGATTAATTTCTGGGAATGATTTGAGAGTACAAATACTTATCATTCAAACATCTTTATAAATCAAATTCTTCTGTGGGTATTGTCCACTTTGCTATACCCCCCCTCTCTGACACTCTAATATATATTCCGTACTTTTAACTTTAATTACACTTTAATACGCATTGATGGTTGGTTACACACTAGACGACCCTGTAATGTATGTATATATACATACATACATCAGTATGTGTATGTTTGTGTATATGTGTATGTGCTTACTCTTTCTAAGTGGTATACACCTTTGAGACATTACTCTGTAATGGGAATATATTCCAGCTAACCAGCATTATTAATATTTCATTTTAAATTATGCCACTTTCGAATCACTTAGCCTATATACATCTTGCTTTAGTGCTTGCTAATTATAGAACTCATTATTATGGAGGATCCTTACTTACATGCACCTCCCTCATGTGATTCTCATCATATTATATTATATTTTTCTCCGATCTGTGGACCTATTTATTTAGGTCTGGATGTTGGTCACATGCGCATAAAGTTGTCTATATTTATATTGCATCTGCAATTTTATATATATCTTTACAGGTAATATGTACCCCTTCATAACTAATATGCGCATGTTGGCTAAACACCCTTGATAATTTAATACATCATGTGTATATTGCAACATTTTCTCTCGTACACATGTGATATATTTTTCACATATCCAGTTATACTGCAAAGATTTATCGTAGATAGAACTATGGTGATTATAGTAAAATATTTTACATCCAGTTTTGGTCCAGTTTACCTCTGGACTTTCTTTCTCTATTGTTATCGCATTATTTATATGTGTTTTCTATTCTAGAAATATAATGTTTATATTTATAAGGATACATCTCCATATATATTTATAGATTGCCTGTATATAAACCATAATGTGTGTACTCCTGCTGTAGCGTGACTAGGGTATTAAGGGTTAAAATTACTCATTACCTGGTGTGTGGGCGTGTTTTGTATTCATTGTTCTTATCCAATCACAACTGTAACACAGACTTTTTAAACTTGCATTCACCTGCATGACACCTATGGCTATAATTACGGCTGAGTGCCGAAACATGTAAGCCGTGGTGTCACGCTCACATACCTGTTTTGCTTACTATCACTGTATGCTGTTCACTGAGCCAAATCTGGCGTTTTAACCTTGCCAATAAAGATGGATTTTATTTGCATAAAGCTGGATCCTACCTTTCTTCTTTGATTGTCTGCACATATGCAAACAGAGTTCATGCTATGGGGTAGATTTAACAAAAGTAGCGAATGCTACTTTCAACACCTGAAGTTTCCGGCGAGCCGGAAATGTAAGTTAAGAAGCAGCGGTCGTTGCTCCTTAACTTGTCCGCCACCTTTTAGGTGATGATTGGCACTCCCTGCTAGCGGCCGATTGGCCGCGAAGGTGCAGGGGGCGACATTGCTTGTGCAATGTTAAATGCCGACAGCGATGTCGGGCTGACATGATTCGCTACAGCGAATCATGTCCACCCGGCACTTGTTAAATCTACCCCTAAATCTGAATATTAGTTTGTGATTGGTTAGCAAGAATTCTTTTGTTCTGGGGACAGGGAAATCAGTGAAATGAACAAACATAAAACAATATACTAATTTCACAAAATATAGCTGAAGTTTTCATTGCAAAATCAATTTTAAATATGAAGTTCAAAATCATGTAGTTTACGATTTATGTTTAGTGGTCCTTTAACTTATTTATGTTTTGCTACTGCCCTGTAGCTTTTTTCAAGGAGACTTTGCTCGAATGTGGTATCCAATATCCAGGGATAGGTAAGGTGTCTGTACAAGGATACCGGTGTCCGTGACTATCCCTTGCAGTGTCCGCCACAACCTTAGTATATCTTTTCTTTCTGATTAAATAATAGGAATAAAAAAAATATGTAGTGTGAATAAAGTTAGTGGCTTGTCAAGAGACTGCTAGCGATATTGGGTGATAAGTTATGGAATAAATAAAGCCTGAGTGAAATACTGGATGTGTATCTGCATCTGTATAATAACACCCAGCTCTATAAAAAGACACAGTAGTGACACTGGCACATGCGTATAACAAGACAAGAGCTGGTTATATGGTCAGTGGTATCTGCATCAGAATACTAACACCCAGCGCTATATAATGACACAGTAGTGACACTGGCACATGGGTATAGCCAGAGGAGGGGTGGTTAGAGAATCAGTGGTATCTGCATCAGTATAATAACACCCAGCGCTATATAATGACACAGTAGTGACACTGGCACATGGGTATAGCCAGAGGAGGGGTGGTTATAGAATCAGTGGTATCTGCATCAGTATAATAACACCCAGCACTTCTATATGACACAGTAGTGACACTGGCACATGGGTATAGCCAGAGGAGGGCTGGTTATAGGATCAGTGGTTTCTGCATCAGTTTAATAACACCCAGCACTATATAATGATACGGTAGTGACACTGGCTCATGGGTATAGCCAGAGGAGGGCTGGTTATAGGATCAGTGGTATCTGCATCAGTATAATAACACCCAGCACTATATAATGACACAGTAGTGACACTGGCTCATGGGTATAGCCAGAGGAGGGGTGGTTATAGAATCAGTGGTATCTGCATCAGTATAATAACACCCAGCACTTCTATATGACACAGTAGTGACACTGGCACATGGGTATAGCCAGAGGAGGGCTGGTTATAGGATCAGTGGTTTCTGCATCAGTATAATAACACCCAGCACTATAAAATAATGTTTTTAATTTCAAATATACCTTGGTGTCCTTCACTAAGGTCTGTACTTTGGAAAATGTCCCCCACAGCCTTTGTCTGTGCCTATC
This sequence comes from Bombina bombina, assembly GCF_027579735.1. Classification (NCBI taxonomy): domain Eukaryota; kingdom Metazoa; phylum Chordata; class Amphibia; order Anura; family Bombinatoridae; genus Bombina; species Bombina bombina. The sequence continues at coordinate 482,761,526 of NC_069503.1, read as the reverse complement.
CCTGCCAATATCCTGTATATAAAATCCATTGTCCGTCACTATTGAAGTGATCCTTTAACTCATGAGTTTCCATTTGCAAGAATATATTTGGTAAGTAAAAACATAATAACAAAGAATTAATAACCTCATAAGAAATATCTTATTTACAAAGTATATAAAATCAATTTGAACATCTTTATTATAATTGCATTCGAGAAATTAAACATCCTCATTTTAAAATTATTACAAACAATGCCTAATAACGGGATTGAACCCAGGTTACCATTCTCTTAAAAGGGACAGTCTACACCAAAATTAACATTGTTTAAAAAGATAGATAATGCCTTTACTATCCAGCTGTGCACAACCAACATTGTTATATTAATATACTTTACCTCTATATTACCTCTAAATTTCTGTCTGTTTCTGAGCCACTGCAGACTCTTATCACTTGCTTTTTTATTAGCTTTTCACAAGACAAGGCTAATTCATGTCATCCATTTAGATAACATTGTGCTCTCTCCCATGGAGTTGTGCAGGACACACAGCACTAATTGGCTAACATTCAAGTCAATAGATAATAAATAAATAGCTATGTGATAATGGAGCTGTCAGAAGAAGCTTAGATACAAGGTAATCACATAAGTAAAAAGTATATTAATATAACCAATAAGGGGATTATCTATCTTTTTAAACAATAAAACATTTGGAGAAAACTGTCACTTTAAGCACAAATCAGTTAAGGAAGCAGTAGACGGCTGATCACCAGGAAGGGTGGGACTTCATTTACAGCACAAGCCAAACACTCGGCTAGATTATGAGTTTTTGTCGGTAAGGCTTGCGGGGCTAATGAGCAGTTTCAGCTCACCGCTCACCTACAGACAATGCTGGTATTAAAGGTTTTTTTAAACCCGGCGTAAGCCGCAGAAAAGTGAGCGGAGAGCAAAATTTTGCTCCACATCTCACCTCAATACCGCGCTGCTTACGGTAGCGGTGAGCTGGCAAAACGTGCTTGTTACGGTACCAACTGTGTACCAAGGGTTAACCCCAGATGAACAATGTCCTGCATAGACAATCAGCAATTCACAACCCAGCCAGTTTCAGGTTTAAAACAGAATGACAACTTTATTTGAAGGCAGCACACAGATTTATACAGGTTTTTGACCCCCCCTCAGATGGGGGTTGAAAGAATGTTGTACATTAGATAAAAGGGAGAAGCGCCCTTGACATGATACAATAGAATTATATTACTTAAATACTTTACTTAGGCAGATAACAACTTAAACACATTTGGCTTGTCTTATCACCTAGCGTCTGTTCTCTGAGGGTGATTAAACAATGGCCTGTTTATTACTTAAATGTAATTATAGCACACAATAGCTGAGGCCAGAAAACCTGTCTTTAGAAATTAGATTCTTAAAGCTAAACACAGTTAACTCTTTCAGTCCTGACAGAAGGGTCTGTCACATAGCTCCCCCCTTGTGGAACACTCCGGCAGACCCGGCTTGACCCTTTTGCGGGTCAACCTGGGGATGGCCGGACTAAGGGGTGGTAGGCATGTCAGTTTGCTGGGACAATCCATCTGTATTCCCGTTATGAGAGAGAATCCCTGTCTGTATAAATAAGGGTTCAACCTCTTCAGTGCCCCGACTAGGGCTAAACAGTCCTTCAAAATATCATCGGCTTCTTTACGTGGTTTTTGTACCTGCTCTTTATAGGTATCCACAATCCCTTCATACTGACATAGGGTGCCCTTGAGTTGCTGCACCTCCCTATGAGCCAGCGTCAGCTTCTCCTCCAGTGTCACTAAGTTTGTCCTTAATGTTTCATGTTCCACTCTCAAGCTGGTGTTTTCTGCAGTCTGTCGGTGCAGCTTGTCTAGCAGAGATTCCTGTTCTAAACGTGCTTTTTCCTCTGCACTCCTCTTCTCTCCCGCTAGCACTGTTACATGATTATTTAACGTGACCATTTTATCCTCTACGTGACTCTTCTCCTTCATCAGCGCATTGTAACGTGACTCCCACATATCAATAGCGGATAGAGATTTACTGAGCTCAGCGTCCTGGGGCTTAGCAGCAGGGGGGTCAGTCTCTGCTGCACGGATCTGAGCACGGGTAGTCACAGGGTTAACATCAGCGGGACCCATGGGAGCATAGGCAGAAACAAGGGGGACCAAGGTATTTCCAAGGAGAACATCAGCTGGTAAATCCTTCATGACCCCCACATTCACAGGTCTAGCGCCCCCTCCCCAATCCAAATGCACCCTGGCAACAGGCAGGCGGAACACAGTGCCCCCTGCTACCCTCACAGCCACAGTGTCTCCTGTGTGCTGTTTCTCAGACACCAAGTTCTTTCGAAGCAAGGTCATGGTAGCACCAGTATCCCGTAGACCACTGACCTCCTTCCCATTCACTTTAACCAGTTGCCGGTTATTCCGGTGGGCAGCTTGCACGGGGTCTGCCTCATGTAGGATGCCCCAGCATTCTTGCGCCTCTACGTAGCGGGCCGCAGGCTGAGGGTTACGTGGGATTCTGCCGGCGGGTCTTCTCCAGGACTGTGCTTGGTTCGCTGCATTTAGGGGACACTCTGGTCTTTTGTGCCCTAGTTGCTTACATCTAAAGCACCGAATCAGTTGTGAGTAGCCCCGCAAATTGAACCGGGCTCTCTGAGGGTAGTTCGTGGCCAGATGCCGTGTGGTATAGCGGTGCGCCGGGGGTTGGTAACTGGCAGCTGCTGGGGTGACTGGGGGTCTGTACTCCACTCTAGCAGGGGGCTTAGTGGTAGCAGTGTCCAGTTTGCGGGCATCCGTATACTCATCTGCCAAGCGAGCCGCTTCATGCAGGGTGGAGGGTTTACGGTCCCGAACCCACTCTCGAACTCCTGCGGGTAACTTGTCGAAGCAATGTTCCAACAGGAATAGCTGCAGCACCTCTTCCCCAGATACGGCTTGGCACCCCGCTATCCAGTGAGCTGCTGTGCGGTGCACCTTACATGCCCACTCAAGGTAGGAATCACCAGCTAATTTAACAGTGTCTCTGAACCGCCTCCGGTATGCCTCCGGTGTAACCGCATACCTGGAGAGCAGAGCCTCTTTTACAGTATTATAATCCCCGACTTCCTCATCTGGAATGGCCCGAAAAGCCTCACTGGCCCGGCCGGATAATTTTCCGGATAATATTGTGACCCAGTCCTCTGTGGGTACCTTGTGTAGTGCACATTGCCTCTCAAAATCCGCAAGGTACCCATCAATCTCTCCTTCTGTTTCCAGGAAGTTTTTAAAAGCTGCAAAATTCACTTTTCTCTTTTCCACTGGGTTTGCTGCAGCGCCGCTTTGGCGAAGTAGGTTGGCTTCCACAGCTGCTATGACCCGGTCGATAATTTCCGCAGATGGATTGGGGCCATAATGTGCCAGTCTTATTTTGACAGCCCGGTCAAAACTTGCTTCTTCAGGGGTTCTGTCTGCTATGCTGGGCCCATTGGTTCCTTCTGTCCCTGGTACTCTTTCCATCTTAGTCAGTATTGTAATAATCCCCCTCTTCCTGAGGTTACTGGCTTGTGTAGTTGCTCTTCTGGGCGATAAGGATTCTCCCGTCGCTTGCCACCAATGTTACGGTACCAACTGTGTACCAAGGGTTAGTACCAGGGAACAATGTCCTGTATAGGGAATCAGCAATTCACAACCCAGCCAGTTTCAGGTTTAAAACAGAATGACAACTTTATTTGAAGGCAGCACACAGATTTATACAGGTTTTTGACCCCCCCTCAGATGGGGGTTGAAAGAATGTTGTACATTAGATAAAAGGGAGAAGCGCCCTTGACATGATACAATAGAATTATATTACTTAAATACTTTACTTAGGCAGATAACAACTTAAACACATTTGGCTTGTCTTATCACCTAGCGTCTGTTCTCTGAGGGTGATTAAACAATGGCCTGTTTATTACTTAAATGTAATTATAGCACACAATAGCTGAGGCCAGAAAACCTGTCTTTAGAAATTAGATTCTTAAAGCTAAACACAGTTAACTCTTTCAGTCCTGACAGAAGGGTCTGTCACAGTGCTCGTACACGATTTCCCCATAGGAATCAATGGGGGAGAGCCGGCTGAAAAAAACCTAACACCTGCAAAAAAGCAGCGTTCAGCTCCTAACGCAGCCCCATTGATTCCTATGGGGAAATAAAAGTTATGTCTACACCTAACACCCTAACATGAACCCGAGACTAAACAACCCTAATCTTATACTTATTAACCCCTAATCTGCCACCCCGACATCGATGACACCTACATTATACTTATTAACCCCTAATCTGATGCTTCCAACATCGCCGCAACCTACATTTTATTTATTAACCCCTAATCTGCCGTCCCCAATGTCGCCTCAACCTAACTACAATTATTAACCCCTAATCTGCCGCCCCAATGTCGCCGCAACTATATTAAAGTTATTAAAGTTATTAACCCTAAACCTAACACCCCCCTAACTTAAATATAATTTAAATAAATCTAAATAAAATTAATACAATTCACTAAATTATTCCTTTTTTAAAACTAAATACTTAACTATAAAATAAACCCTAAGATAGCTACAATATAACTAATAGTTACATTGTAGCTAGCTTAGGGTTTATTTTTATTTTACAGGCAAGTTTGTATTTATTTTAACTAGGTACAATAGTTATTAAATAGTTATTAACTATTTAATAACTTCCTAGTTAAAATAAATACAAATATACCTGTAAAATAAAAATAAACCTAAGTTACAATTACACCTAACACTACACTATAATTAAATGAATTCCCTAAACTAAATACAATTAATTACAATTAAATAAAATTATCTAAATTACGAAAACAAACAAACACTAAATTACAGAAAATAATAAAATAATTACAATTTTTTTAAGCTAATTACACCTAATCTAATCCCCCTAACAAAATAAAAAGCCCCCAAAATAATAAAAATCCCTACCCTATACTAAATTACAAATAGCCCTTAAAAGGGCTTTTTGTGGGGCATTGCCCCAAAGTAATCAGCTCTTTTACCTGTAAAAAAAAAGTACAATACCCCCCCAACATTAAAACACACCACCCACACACCCAACCCTACTCTAAAACCCACCCAATCCCCCTTAATAAAACCTAACACTAACCCCCTGAAGATCACCCTACCTTGCACCCAACCAGGCAGAAGTTGTCCTCCAGACGGTCCAAAGTCTTCATCCTATCCGGGCAGAAGAGGTCCTCCAGACGGGCAGAAGTCTTCATCCAGGCGGCATCTTCTATCTTCATCCATCCGGAGCGGAGCAGGTCCATCTTCAAGACATCCGACGCAGAGCATCCTCTTCTTTCCGACGACTAACACTAAATGACGTTACCTCGAAGATGGCGTCCCTTCAATTCCGATTGGCTGATAGAATTCTCTCAGCCAATCGGAATTAAGGTAGAAAAAATCCTATTGGCCGATCCAATCAGCCAATAGGATTGAGCTTGCATTCTATTGGCTGTTCCAATCAGCCAATAGAATGCAAGCTCAATCCAATTGGCTGATTGGATCAGCCAATAGGATTGAACTTCAATCCTATTGGCTGATTGGATCTGGAGGGGGGATTGGGTGGGTTTTAGAGTAGGGTTGGTTGTGTGGGTGGTGGGTTTTGATGTTGGGGGTATTGTATTTTTTTTTTTTTTACAGGTAAAAGAGCTGATTACTTTGGGGCAATGCCCCGCAAAAAGCCCTTTTAGGGGCTATTTGTAATTTACTATAGGGTAAGGATTTTTATTATTTTGGGGGGCTTTTTTATTTTATATGGGGAATTAGATTAGGTGTAATTAGCTTAAAACAATTGTAATTATTTTATTTTACTGTAATTTAGTGTTTTGTTTTTTTCGTACTTTAGTTTATTTAATTTAATTGTAATTAATAGTAGTTAATTTAGTTAATTTATTTAATGATAGTGTAGTGTTAGGTGTAATTGTAACTTAGGTTAGGTTTTATTTTACAGGTATATTTGTACTTATTTTAGCTATATAGTTATTAAATAGTTAATAACTATTTAATAACTATTGTACCTAGTTAAAATAAATACAAAGTTGCCTGTAAAATAAAAATAAACCCTAAGCTAGCTACAATGTAACTATTAGTTATATTGTAGCTAGCTTACGGTTTATTTTATAGGTAAGTATTTAGTTTTAAATAGGAATAATTTAGTTAATTGTAGTAATTTTATTTAGATTATTTAAAATTATATTTAAGTTAGTGGATGTTAGGGTTAGGGTTAGAATTGGGTTTAAGGGTTAATAAATTTAATATAGTTGCAGCGACATTGGGGGTGGCAGATTAGGGGTTAATAAATGTAGGTAGGTTCGGCGATGTTAGGGACGGCAGATTAGGGGTTAACAAAATGTAACTAATGTTTGCGAGGCGGAAGTGCGGCGGTTTAGGGGATAATATATTTATTGAAGTGGCGGCGATGTCCAGTCGGCAGATTAGGGGTTAAAATTTTATTTAAGTGTTTGCAATGTGGGGGGGCCTCGGTTTAGGGGTTAATAGGTAGTTTATGGGTGTTAGTGTACTTTTTAGCACTTTAGTTAAGAGTTTTATGTTACGGCATTAGCCCATAAAACTCTTAACTACTGACTTTTAAATGCGGTAGGAGTCTTGACAGGAGAGGGTGTACCGCTCACTTTTTCAAAGACTCGTAATACCTGCGTTAGGAAAATCCCATTGAAAAGATAGGATACGCAATTTACGTAAGTAGATTTGCGGTATGCTCGAGTCACGGAAACAAAGTGAGCGGTACACCTGTACCTGCAAGACTCGTAATACCAGCGTTAGGAAAAAAGCAGCGTTGGGACCTCTCAACGCTGCTTTTTAACCCTCACGCAAAACTCGTAATCTAGCCGATAGTGTTTAACAAACACTGTTTGTATAACTACGAATTGGAACACAATTTGAGGCCCTGATGTTCGAAAATGCTACAAGGCGGCACAATATTCCAAGCGATCCTTCCGACATACCCGCATCAATGAGAGGCATTTACTATACATGCAATTGGTTGGCGATGCTGGCTTAAGCAACACCCAGTCTAACACCTTTATGTAAACGTGCACGTTACCCCCATACCCCCCCCCCCCCCCCCCCGGCACACACAAACAAAAGGTAAACATGATTTTGCAACCGGTCACGTGTGCGGTCAGGAATGAAGTGACGTCACAGTCACCCATTCCAATGGGTCTCAGAATTCGACAGAACACTGGCACTGCTCGGACACGCCCCTTTTTTAACATTTAAAAAAAATTCGGGTTTTGATGACAGTGAGGCAATTGAAGCAGTTTCCCAATGGTCCATCAATGTTTTGAACATCGGGGCCTGAGTGTTTGATGCTGAACTGTGCTGTTTACCCTAAGTGATGGTAAAGCCTGATACATTGGGGCCGATTTATCACGGCCCGAATGGGGCCGTATACACCTGTTTCAGCGCAAGCCTTCAGGCTCGCCGGAAACAGGAGATCGGGCCGATTGCTGTCCGCCACCAGGAGGAAACAGGTGGCGGACAGCAATCAGCTCGATCGGCTACTATCAGGTTGATTGACACCCCTGCCGTGAATTTGCAGGGGGCGGAATTGCACAAGCATTTCTACTGAAATGCCTGTGCAATGATAAATGCTGATAGCTTATGCAGGGGTGTCACTAGGGTTGGTGTCACCTGGTGCGGTAACGCATGGTGTCACCCCCCCCAACTAGGATTGCTACCTTTGCAAAAAAAAAATATTGCCCACCCTAATTACCAGACAGATAGGACAGATAGATAGACATCAGCATGGACAGACAGACAGATAAAGGCAGGCAGAAAGACAGATAGATAGATGGACATGCAGATAGATTGATGGATGGATGGATGGATAGATAGATAGATAGATAGATAGATAGATAGATAGATAGATAGATAGATAGACAGGCAAAAATATAGACAGTCAGATAGATAGAAAGATAAATAGATAGCAGCATAGATAGACAGAAAGACAGACAGATAGATAGATAGATAGATAGATAGATAGATAGATAGATAGATAGAACCATACAGGCAGACAGACAGCAACATAGACAGACAAATGGCAGACAGACAAACAGATAGGTAGACAGATATATACGGCTAGATAGATAGATAGATAGATAGATAGATAGATAGATAGATAGATAGATAGATAGATAGACAGATTGCAACATAAACAGACATATGGCAGACAGACAGAAAGACAGGCAGATACAGGCAGATAGATAGACAGACACAGGCATACAGACAGATAGATTGCAACATATACAGACAGACACATAGATATAGATATATATATAGATAGATAGATAGATAGATAGATAGATAGATAAAGACACACATTATCAACCACATGATTAAACAGAACTGGATGGCAATTATTTTACATTTTTTAACTAAGAAATCTGACAAAAAGGCTGATACCTATTTAGTTGTTGAGAATTATAAATAACCAGTTCAGATATTACTAAGTTACTCACAGCTCCTGTGTAGGGGACAGTTCCCTCAGAACTGCAGCTACACAGCTACACAGCATGTCAGGAAGTTACACTTCCCATATAAGGACAGGATTAAAAAGTTGCCTGTTTCTAAGCCCCAGCAGGCCACCCTTTATCTCAGTGCTTTTAATTAGCTTTTTAAACCTTGCACAACAGCCAGACAGTGCTAGTTCCTGTTGAGAATGGTAAATACAAGAACCAGTACAGATTGGCTAAAATGCAAGATTGTAAAAAGCACTGAGATAAGGGGGCTTAGATTCAAGTAATCAGTATATTAATATAACAGTGTTGGTTATGAAAAACTGGGGAATGGATAATGAAGGGATTATCTATCTTTTTAAACAACAATTTTCACGTAAACTGTCACTTTAATCAGTACCTATGTACATAGTATTTTAGAAGCAAGATTGAGTGGTGGGTTTTTAGAGGGGGCAGCAAAATGCATCTTTGCATGAAGTTCCAAACATAAAGTGGTGGCATCTACTTAAAGGGACATTGTAGTGGAAAACTGCTCTAATTTATTAGAACATGTAATTCTTGCTCGACTCACAGACTCCAGTAACAAGTTCAGAGAGGCTCCTTCAGATATGGCAAGTGGTGGTGAGGGAATTTTGGCAATTAAACAACAATTGAGGCAAATAATGTATTAATGTATTCGGAAAGTTTTCACACTACATTAGTGGATTGATTTATTATAATAATGAAGAAAAGTCTTGCAATTACAAGGTGCGTTATGTCTCTTTAAAAAAAATATATATATATATATAGCATATTATAACACCATTTAGCTATTCCAGATTAAAGATGTATATAAATTATTACAGTAGATATCAAATAATTTAACATGTTTTCACGATACTGCACTTTTAACTACCTCTGAGTATAAGATGTAGGTTATTCTGCAACACAGAATGCTAGTTAGAATATACAGCAAAGGACAAGAAATAAGCCCCAAGCCATTGCTGTAAATAGAATATAATGTCATTTTAGGAAGGAGGAGGAGCACCGCTGGATCCAATGACTTGCATATTTTATTCATTTCAGCTAAAAGGTGAGTCAGAATTTCAGCTTGGCAGCCTTTATGAATATATATAAGCCGGGTATTTGATTTCTATAAGTAAAAAAGCTACACATGTTCTTTATTTTTTATTGAAATCAGTATTTAAATCATGGTACAGGTTAAAGTTATTTTAGTTTGTTAACAATATACTGAAACATGACACAGAAAGACTTGAAGATATTTTTCTTTGGAATTTTGGGGGGGGGGGGGGGGGGTTTAGTGGGTAAAATTATATTTGAGTTTGGGCAAAGTTATTATCCCAGTTTGTGGCATCACTTTATTGAAGTTCTCTAGCAGCTCCAAGGGATTGCATTATGTGCAGAGCAAGGGCGTATTTTGGCCTAGGCAAACGAGGCACTTGCCTAGTGCAGCAGATTGGAAGGGGGCAGCACTTTTTTGTGGCTATATTTGTAAAAAGCTTACAGTTATTTTAGAAGTATTATAAAGGAATATAATGAGAGCTTTTACCCAAGGAGCCTACATTCTAGGGGAGTATAATAAGAGACTGCACATGGAGCTTACTTTTTAGGGGTAACTCTTAACCTTTGTGTTTGTGCATGTGTATAACTGTGTGTGTATATGTGTTTGTGCATGTGTATAACTGTGTGTGTATACATGTTTGTGCATGTGTATAACTGTGTGTGTATACGTGTTTGTGCATGTGTATAACTGTGTGTGTATACGTGTTTGTGCATGTGTATAACTGTGTGTGTATACGTGTTTGTGCATGTGTATAACTGTGTGTGTATACGTGTTTGTGCATGTGTATAACTGTGTGTGTATACGTGTTTGTGCATGTGTATAACTGTGTGTGTATATGTGTTTGTGCATGTGTATAACTGTGTGTGTATACGTGTTTGTGCATGTGTATAACTGTGTGTGTATACGTGTTTGTGCATGTGTATAACTGTGTGTGTATACGTGTTTGTGCATGTGTATAGCTCTGTGTGTATACGTGTTTGTGCATGTGTATAACTGTGTGTGTATACGTGTTTGTGCATGTGTATAACTGTGTGTGTATACGTGTTTGTGCATGTGTATAACTGTGTGTGTATATGTGTTTGTGCATGTGTATAACTGTGTGTGTATATGTGTTTGTGCATGTGTATAACTGTGTGTGTATATGTGTTTGTGCATGTGTATAACTGTGTGTGTATACATGTTTGTGCATGTGTATAACTGTGTGTATACGTGTTTGTGCATGTGTATAACTGTGTGTGTATACGTGTTTGTGCATGTGTATAACTGTGTGTGTATACGTGTTTGTGCATGTGTATAACTGTGTGTGTATATGTGTATGTGCATGTGTATAACTGTGTGTGTATATGTGTTTGTGCATGTGTATAACTGTGTGTATATGTGTTTGTGCATGTGTATAACTGTGTGTATACGTGTTTGTGCATGTGTATAACTGTGTGTGTATACGTGTTTGTGCATGTGTATAACTGTGTGTGTATATGTGTTTGTGCATGTGTATAACTGTGTGTGTATACGTGTTTGTGCATGTGTATAACTGTGTGTGTATACGTGTTTGTGCATGTGTATAACTGTGTGTGTATACGTGTTTGTGCATGTGTAAACTGTGTGTGTATACGTGTTTGTGCATGTGTATAACTGTGTGTGTATACGTGTTTGTGCATGTGTATAACTGTGTGTGTATACGTGTTTGTGCATGTGTATAACTGTGTGTGTATATGTGTTTGTGCATGTGTATAACTGTGTGTGTATATGTGTATGTGCATGTGTATAACTGTGTGTGTATACGTGTTTGTGCATGTGTATAACTGTGTGTGTATATGTGTTTGTGCATGCGTATAACTGTGTGTGTATATGTGTATGTGCATGTGTATAACTGTGTGTGTATATGTGTTTGTGCATGTGTATAACTGTGTGTGTATATGTGTTTGTGCATGTGTATAACTGTGTGTATATGTGTTTGTGCATGTGTATAACTGTGTGTAGATGTGTTTGTGCATGTGTATAACTGTGTGTGTATACGTGTTTGTGCATGTGTATAACTGTGTGTGAGTATATGTGTTTGTGCATGTGTATACCTGTGTGTGTATACGTGTTTGTGCATGTGTATAACTCTGTGTGTATACGTGTTTGTGCATGTGTATAACTGTGTGTGAGTATATGTATTTGTGCATGTGTATAACTGTGTGTATACGTGTTTGTGCATGTGTATAACTGTGTGTGTATACGTGTTTGTGCATGTGTATAACTGTGTGTGTATACGTGTATAACTGTGTGTATATGTGTTTGTGCATGTGTATAACTGTGTGTGTATATGTGTTTGTGCATGTGTATAACTGTGTGTGTATATGTGTTTGTGCATGTGTATAACTGTGTGTGTATACGTGTTTGTGCATGTGTATAACTGTGTGTGTATACGTGTTTGTGCATGTGTATAACTGTGTGTGTATACGTGTTTGTGCATGTGTAAACTGTGTGTGTATACGTGTTTGTGCATGTGTATAACTGTGTGTGTATACGTGTTTGTGCATGTGTATAACTGTGTGTGTATACGTGTTTGTGCATGTGTATAACTGTGTGTGTATATGTGTTTGTGCATGTGTATAACTGTGTGTGTATATGTGTATGTGCATGTGTATAACTGTGTGTGTATACGTGTTTGTGCATGTGTATAACTGTGTGTGTATATGTGTTTGTGCATGTGTATAACTGTGTGTGTATATGTGTATGTGCATGTGTATAACTGTGTGTGTATATGTGTTTGTGCATGTGTATAACTGTGTGTATATGTGTTTGTGCATGTGTATAACTGTGTGTAGATGTGTTTGTGCATGTGTATAACTGTGTGTGTATACGTGTTTGTGCATGTGTATAACTGTGTGTGAGTATATGTGTTTGTGCATGTGTATACCTGTGTGTGTATACGTGTTTGTGCATGTGTATAACTCTGTGTGTATACGTGTTTGTGCATGTGTATAACTGTGTGTGAGTATATGTGTTTGTGCATGTGTATAACTGTGTGTATACGTGTTTGTGCATGTGTATAACTGTGTGTGTATACGTGTTTGTGCATGTGTATAACTGTGTGTGTATACGTGTATAACTGTGTGTATATGTGTTTGTGCATGTGTATAACTGTGTGTGTATATGTGTTTGTGCATGTGTATAACTGTGTGTGTATACATGTTTGTGCATGTGTATAACTGTGTGTGTATACGTGTTTGTGCATGTGTATAACTGTGTGTGTATACGTGTTTGTGCATGTGTATAACTGTGTGTGTATACGTGTTTGTGCATGTGTATAACTGTGTGTGTATATGTGTATGTGCATGTGTATAACTGTGTGTGTATATGTGTTTGTGCATGTGTATAACTGTGTGTATATGTGTTTGTGCATGTGTATAACTGTGTGTGTATACGTGTTTGTGCATGTGTATAACTGTGTGTGTATATGTGTTTGTGCATGTGTATAACTGTGTGTGTATACGTGTTTGTGCATGTGTATAACTGTGTGTGTATACGTGTTTGTGCATGTGTATAACTGTGTGTGTATATGTGTTTGTGCATGTGTATAACTGTGTGTGTATATGTGTATGTGCATGTGTATAACTGTGTGTGTATATGTGTTTGTGCATGTGTAAACTGTGTTTGTATACGTGTTTGTGCATGTGTATAACTGTGTGTGTATACGTGTTTGTGCATGTGTATAACTGTGTGTATACGTGTTTGTGCATGTGTATAACTGTGTGTATATGTGTTTGTGCATGTGTATAACTGTGTGTGTATATGTGTATGTGCATGTGTATAACTGTGTGTGTATACGTGTTTGTGCATGTGTATAACTGTGTGTGTATATGTGTTTGTGCATGTGTATAACTGTGTGTGTATATGTGTATGTGCATGTGTATAACTGTGTGTGTATATGTGTTTGTGCATGTGTATAACTGTGTGTATATGTGTTTGTGCATGTGTATAACTGTGTGTATATGTGTTTGTGCATGTGTATAACTGTGTGTGTATACGTGTTTGTGCATGTGTATAACTGTGTGTGAGTATATGTGTTTGTGCATGTGTATACCTGTGTGTGTATACGTGTTTGTGCATGTGTATAACTCTGTGTGTATACGTGTTTGTGCATGTGTATAACTGTGTGTGTATACGTGTTTGTGCATGTGTATAACTGTGTGTGTATACGTGTTTGTGCATGTGTATAACTGTGTGTGTATATGTGTTTGTGCATGTGTATAACTGTGTGTGTATATGTGTATGTGCATGTGTATAACTGTGTGTGTATACGTGTTTGTGCATGTGTATAACTGTGTGTGTATACGTGTATAACTGTGTGTATATGTGTTTGTGCATGTGTATAACTGTGTGTGTATACGTGTTTGTGCATGTGTATAACTGTGTGTGTATACTTGTTTGTGCATGTGTATAACTGTGTGTGTATATATGTTTGTGCATGTGTATAACTGTGTGTGTATACGTGTTTGTGCATGTGTATAACTGTGTGTGTATACGTGTTTGTGCATGTGTATAACTGTGTGTGTATACGTGTTTGTGCATGTGTATAACTGTGTGTGTATACGTGTTTGTGCATGTGTATAACTGTGTGTGTATACGTGTATAACTGTGTGTATACGTGTTTGTGCATGTGTATAACTGTGTGTGTATACGTGTTTGTGCATGTGTATAACTGTGTGTGTATATGTGTTTGTGCATGTGTATAACTGTGTGTGTATATGTGTATGTGCATGTGTATAACTGTGTGTGTATACGTGTTTGTGCATGTGTATAACTGTGTGTGTATATGTGTTTGTGCATGTGTATAACTGTGTGTATATGTGTTTGTGCATGTGTATAACTGTGTGTGTATACGTGTTTGTGCATGTGTATAACTGTGTGTGTATACTTGTTTGTGCATGTGTATAACTGTGTGTGTATATATGTTTGCGCATGTGTATAACTGTGTGTGTATACGTGTTTGTGCATGTGTATAACTGTGTGTGTATACGTGTTTGTGCATGTGTATAACTGTGTGTGTATACGTGTTTGTGCATGTGTATAACTGTGTGTGTATACGTGTTTGTGCATGTGTATAGCTCTGTGTGTATACGTGTTTGTGCATGTGTATAACTGTGTGTGTATATGTGTTTGTGCATGTGTATAACTTTGTGTGTATACGTGTTTGTGCATGTGTATAACTGTGTGTGTATACGTGTTTGTGCATGTGTATAACTGTGTGTGTATACGTGTTTGTGCATGTGTATAGCTCTGTGTGTATACGTGTTTGTGCATGTGTATAGCTCTGTGTGTATACGTGTTTGTGCATGTGTATAGCTCTGTGTGTATACGTGTTTGTGCATGTGTATAGCTCTGTGTGTATACGTGTTTGTGCATGTGTATAACTGTGTGTGTATACGTGTTTGTGCATGTGTATATCTGTGTGTGTATACGTGTTTGTGCATGTGTATAACTGTGTGTGTATACGTGTTTGTGCATGTGTATAACTGTGTGTGTATACGTGTTTGTGCATGTGTATAGCTCTGTGTGTATACGTGTTTGTGCATGTGTATAACTGTGTGTGTATACGTGTTTGTGCATGTGTATAACTGTGTGTGTATACGTGTTTGTGCATGTGTATAACTGTGTGTGTATACGTGTTTGTGCATGTGTATAACTGTGTGTGTATACGTGTTTGTGCATGTGTATAACTGTGTGTGTATACGTGTTTGTGCATGTGTATAGCTCTGTGTGTATACGTGTTTGTGCATGTGTATAGCTCTGTGTGTGTATACGTGTTTGTGCATGTGTATAACTGTGTGTATATGTCTTTGTGCATGTGTATAACTGTGTGTGTATACGTGTTTGTGCATACTGTATGTATAACTGTGTGTGTATATGTGTTTGTGCATATGTATAACTGTGTGTGTATATGTGTTTGTGCATGTGTATAACTGTGTGTGTATACGTGTTTGTGCATACTGTATGTATAACTGTGTGTGTATATGTGTTTGTGCATATGTATAACTGTGTGTGTATATGTGTTTGTGCATATGTATAACTGTGTGTGTATATGTGTTTGTGCATGTGTATAACTGTGTGTGTATATGTGTTTGTGCATATGTATAACTGTGTGTGTATATGTGTTTGTGCATATGTATAACTGTGTGTGTATACGTGTATGCAAGTGTTTTGCAAATACTTGTGAACATTTAATTTGGAAATGCCCTAAAAAAAAAATCGACAATACTCCCTGACAAAAACTATTATGGCCAAAAAAGGTCTAAAACATTGGGGTAGATAGAGGTAGAGGGGCTGCAGAATTTTGCGTGCCTAGGACAGCACAAAACCTAAATACACCACTGGTGCAGAGTGACACATTATCACTCTATAGAGAGAGTGCACTAACAATAACACACTAATGCCAGATAAATAGACCAGTGCTTAACCCCACTCTCACTCACACACACAAAATAAATCCCCTTAAAGGTACATAAAACCCAAATTTTTTTCTTTCATGATTCATATAAAGCAGTGTTTCTCAACTGTGGTCCTCAATTACCCCCAACAGAACAGGTTTTCATTATAGCTAAACCAGTGCACAGGTGAAATAATCGGCTTATAAGTAACCGTGGTTACTCACCTTCTCTCACCCATCAGCTGATTATTTCACCTGTTCTCTAGTTCAGCTGTAATAAAACGCCAGGTTGGTGGTACTTGAGGACCGCAGTTGTGCAACACCGATATAGAGCATACAATTTAAAACAACTTTTCAATTTATGTTTATGATCAGATGTGCCTCTTTTTCTTGGTATCCTTGCATTAAGGAGCAGCAAATCACTAATGGGAGCTTGCGGAACAAATCACATGAGCCAATGACAAGAGGCATAAATGTGCAGCCGCTAATCACCAGCTAGCTCCTATTAGTGCACTGCTGCTCCTGGGGCCTATTTATCAAGCTCCGTATGGAGCTTGATGTCCTGTATTTCTGGCGAGCCTTCATAATTAATTAAATGCCCTATCCTCCTGGCTTGCTGGAAAAACTTTAATAATAAGAGCCATAAAACTGACTCAACCATAACTATGTACAAAACTGTAATAAACTTAAATAACTTTACATATAACTGTAATAACTTGAAATAAATACACAGACACAGGTGTATGGGAAAAGACCAGTGGGTCACATTTATTGCAGAACCTGAGAACCAGCTGGACTCAACGGGGCCAGCTAAAACATGTGGCGGCAATCTAGTTAGGAGTAAGGAACCCCCTGCTAGGAAGAAGGACCGCGCCCGTGAATGCCCACACAAGCGGAGCTCAGCTGCACGCAGAAGCTTAGGGAGTTCTCGGCATCTTAGAATGGGAGGGACCCCAGGCGCGCGCCTGCAGAGATCACCCTCCCCTGGGCAGCCGTCACTCTACCTCTGATGGCAAACCGGGGCGTGGACCAACCGCCTAACCAGGGTGTAAATTAAAGATCTCCAGACCAGTAAGACCAGGTGTGACTAGACGCGTATCCATGCCACTACCTGGGGAGTCAAAAACTACCGTCCTTGGACTTAAGGAAACAAGCCGCGTAGCCCTCATCCAGCCTCGGACACCTAGCTGAAACACCCTGGTGATGTAACAGCCTAAAGATTGCCGCATGAACAAATGAAGGGAGTGAGGGAAGCTGTGAAGACGAGCTGGAAAAGAGGGTTTGGGGCCTGGGAGCTAACTACTTAAAGGGTAAGCTAAACCCCACCCTCACTACTGCAACATTGTTGCCACTTCACAGCAGCACACTCCTGAGGGCCTTAATTATTATGTTCGTTCTGGGCTATGCTGCCCTCCACTGTCTGGCTCGTCAGAAACACAAGTTATGAAGCAGCGGTCTAAAGACCGCTGCTCCATAACCTGTCTGCCTGCTCTGAGGCAGCAGACAGACATCGCCGGAAATCAACCCGATCCAATATGATTGGGTTGATTGACACCCCTGCTAGCGGCCGATTGGCTGCGAATCTGCAGGGGGCGGTATTGCACCAGAAGTTCACAAGTTCACAACTGCTGGTGCAATGATAAATGCTGACAGCAGATGCTGTTGGCATTTATCGATGTGCAGTGGACATGATCCGCAATATTGGATCATGTCCACTCGCACGTTCTTAAATAGGCCCCCCTGACCCTACATATGTCTGAATTTCCACAAATGATGCCAAGAGAACAACTGGAGAGTTGTTTAAAATTGCATGCTGTATTTTAATAATGAAGTTTAATTTTGATTTTACTGTCCTTTTCCAGACCCACAGCATGCAAATAAGAAACAAAACTTCCAGTTTACGTCCTTTAAACATTTACTTTCTTCTCTTGCTATCCTATGATAAAGAGTGTACTTAGGCAGCAGTGATTGCAACAATGTTTGTAACAATGTTATATATTGTTGAAAACACAATGGGGCATATTTATCAAGCTCCATAAAGAGCTTGAGGCCCCTTGTTTCCGGCGAGCCTTCAGTCTCGACAGAAACAGAAGTTATCAAGAAGTTATGAAGCAGCGGTCTTAAGACCACTGCTCCATAACTTGTCTGCCTGCTCTGAGGCGGCGGACAGAAATCAACCCGATCGAATACAGAAATCAACCCGATCGAATTAGATCGGATTGATTTACACCTCCTGCTAGCAGCCGATTGGCCGCAAATCTGCAGGGGGCGGCATTCACAAGAACTGCTGGTGCAATGATAAATGCCGACAGCATATGCCGTCGGCATTTACAGATGGGCAGCGTTGTGCAGCGGACATGATACGCTACTTCTTATCATGTCCGCTCGCACCTTGTTAAATATGCCCCAATGTGTTATTTTTGCATTACTGATCCTAGAAACCTATTTGTTTAACACTTGCAAGAATAAAGTCCTTCCTGAGAGCTGCAGGAACACAAATGGTGATGGTGGCGAGTTGTGCAACTGCCACTCCTGATTGGCTGATGGGCACTTCTAGTGCTTTGTATTGTTACTTCCCATAAATTTGTTTTTTGCATTGTTAATCTTCCAATTTTTGTAATCTAAAAATCATCTGTGTATCATTAAAGACAAACCAAATGGCGATTTTGGGGGTTTAGCAATTACATCAAAGGTTGAAGGACCAGTTTATTGAACCTTTTTAATAGTGTGTAGAGATGCTAATAGGCCATATGTGTGCAATAACCTGCCCCAAGTCCATAGATATATGTGTGTATGTTTTGTTCTTTGGAGGGGAGTTTACTATTTTATTGATAAACTTGAAACATATAGGGCTAGATTACAACTGGAGTGCTATATATCGCTTTCATGAAAGTGATATTAGCACTCCACTTTGTAATACCAGCACATGCTAATGTGCGCTGGTATTAGAAGTTTACAGCAATGCAGACGCCACCTCGTGTTCGCAATGCTGTGAAGCATTCAGCGCCAGCAAAGGGGGTAAGTTGCGCAGCGATGGCAGCAAATATAAATATATATGTATGTGCTGATATACATATATATTTACTGTATATGTTAGTATGTGATGATACACATATTAACACATACATATATATGCATATAAGCATATACATATATATTTACTGGGAACACATTTATTAAAAAATAAAGCCAGCTTTTTTTTTTAAATAAAATACAGTAGACTGTATTTTGGAGGCATTTGGGGCAGGTTTATAAAATTAACCAGAGATCCGATCTCTGGTTAATTTTATAAGCACTAATTACTAACTAAATACAGAACAAGATAAAAGAACACAATTAGTAATTACACTTTGATGGCACTGAATATACAAATTAACGGCTTGGTTATGAGTTGTGTGTTAGGGTTAAAAAGCAGCGCTGAGAGGTCCCAACGCTGCTTTTTAACGCCCGCTGGTATTACGATTCTTGCAGGTACAGGTGTACCGCTCACTTTTTTGGCCAGACTCGGAAATACCGCAAATCCACTTACGTCAATTGCGTATCCTCTTTTTTCAATGGGACTTGCATAGCGCCGGTATTACGAGTCTGACCAAAAGTGAGTGGTAGACCCTCTCCTGTCAAGCCTGGTACCACATTTAAAAGTCAGTAGCATAAAACTCTTAACTAAAGTGCTAAAAAGTACACTAACACCCATAAACTACCTATTAACCCCTAAACCGAGCCCCCCCCCCCCCCCATCGCAAACACTAAAAGAACATTTTTAACCCCTAATCTGCCGAACCGGACATCGCTGCCACTATAATAAACATATTAACCCCTAAACGGCCGCACTCCCGCCTCGCAAACACTAGTTAAATAGTATTAACCCCTAATCTGCCTGCCCTGACATTGCCGACATCCCTAACTTAAATATATTTAAATAAATCTAAATAAAATTAATACAATTCACTAAATTATTCCTTTTTAAAACTAAATACTTACCTATACAATAAACCCTAAGATAGCTACAATATAACTAATAGTTACATTGTATCTAGCTTAGGGTTTATTTTAATTTTACAGGCAACTTTGTATTTATTTTAACTAGGTACAATTGTTATTAAATAGTTATTAACTATTTAATAACTAGCTAGTTAAAATAAAGACAAATTTACCTGCAAAATAAAACCTAACCTATGTTACAATTACACCTAACACTACACTATAATTAAATAAATTCCCTAAACTAAATACAATTAATTACAATTTAAAAAAATTATCTAAAGTACGAACCCCCCCCCCCACTAAATTACAGAAAATAATAAAATAATTACAAGATTTTTAAACTAATTACACCTACTCTAATCCCCCAAACAAAATAAAAAAGCCCCCCAAAATAAAAAAGCCCTACCCTACACAAAATTACAAATAGCCCTTAAAAGGCGCTTTTGCGGGGCATTCCCCCAAAGTAATCAGCTCTTTTACCTGTAAAAAAAAGTACAAATACCCCCCCAACTTTAAAACCCACCACCCACACAACCAACCCTACTCTAAAACCCACCCAATCCCCCCTTAGAAAAACCTAACACTAACCCCTTGAAGATCACCCTACCGTGAGACGTCTTCACCCAACCGGGCAGAAGTGGTCCTCCAGATGGGCAGAAGTTTTCATCCAAGCCGGGCAGAAGAGGTCCTCCAGACGGGCAGAAGTCTTCATCCAGACGGCATCTTCTATCTTCATCCATCCGGCACGGAGCGGGTCCATCTTCAAGACATCCGACGGGGAGCATCCTCTTCAAACGACGGCCGACTGAAGAATGAAGGTTCCTTTAAATGACGTCATCCAAGATGGCGTCCCTTCAATTCCGATTGATAGAATTCTATCAGCCAATCAGAATTAAGGTGGAAAAAATCATATTGGCTGATGCAATCAGCCAATAGGATTGATGTTCAATCCTATTGGCTGATCCAATCAGCCAATAGGATTGAGCAGGCATTCTATTGGCTGATTGGATCAGCCAATAGAATGCAAGCTCAATCCTATTGGCTGATTGCATCAGCCAATAGGATTTTTTCTACCTTAATTCCAATTGGCTGATAGAATTCTATCAGCCAATCGGAATTCAAGGGACGCCATCTTGGATGACGTCATTTAAAGGAACCTTCATTCTTCAGTTGGACTTCATTGGAAGAGGATGCTCCGCGCCGGATGGATGAAGTTATAAGATGCCACCTGGATGAAGACTTCTGCCCATCTGGAGGACCTCTTCTGGCCGGCTTGGATGAAGACTTCTGCCCGTCTGGAAGAACACTTCGCCCGGCTTCGTGAAGGACTTCGGCCAGGCTGGGTGAAAACTTCTCAAGGTAGGGTAATCTTCAAGGGGTTAGTGTTAGGTTTCATTAACTGGGTATTGGGTGGGTTTTAGAGTAGGGTTGGGTGTGTGGGTGGTGGGTTTTAATGTTGGGGGGATATTGTACTTTTTTTTACAGGTAAAAGAGCTGATTACTTTAGTATAGGGTAGGACTTTTTATTATTTTGGGGGGCTTTTTAATTTTATTAGGGAGATTAGATTAGGTGTAATTAGCTTATATATTAGCTTAAATTGTATTTAATTGTACTTAGTTTAGGTAATTAATTTAATTATAGTGTAGTGTTAGGTGTAATTGTAACTTAGGTTAGGATTTATTTTACCGGTAAATTTGACTTTATTTTAACTAGGTAGTTATTAACTATTTAATAACTATTCTACCTAGTTAAAATAAATACAAAGTTACCTGTAAAATAAAAATAAATCCTAAACTAGCTACAATGTAACTATTAGTTATATTGTAGCTAATTTAGGGTTTATTTTATAGTTAAGTATTTAGTTTTAAATAGGAATAATTTAGTTAATGATAGTTATTTTATTTCGATTTATTTAAATTATATTTAAGTTAGGGGGGTGTTAGGGTTAGACTTAGGTTTAGGGGTTAATAACTTTATTATAGTGGCGGCGACATTGGGGGCGGCAGATTAGGGGTTAATAAGTGTAGGTAGGTGGCGGCGACATTGGGGACGGCAGATTAGGGGTTAATAAATAACATGTAGGTTGCGGCGATGTTGGGGGCAGCAGATTAGGGGTTCATAAGTATAATGTAGGTGGCGGCGGTGTCCGGAGCGGCAGATTAGGGGTTAATAATATAATGTAGGTGTCGACGATGTTGGGGGCGGCAGATTAGGGGTTAATAAGTGTAAGATTAGGGGTGTTTAGACTCGGGGTTCATGTTAGGGTGTTAGGTGTAGACATAAATTTTATTTCCCCATAGGAATCAATGGGGCTGCATTAAGAGCTGAACGCTGCTTTTTTTGCAGGTGTTAGGTTTTTTTTCAGCCGGCTCTGCCCCATTGATTCCTATGGGGAAATCGGGCACGAGCACGTTTTGCCAGCTCACCGCTGACTTAAGCAGCGCTGGTATTGAGGTGAGATGTGGAGCTAAATTTTGCTCTCCGTTCACTTTTCTGTGGCTAACGCCGGGTTTCTAAAAACCCGTAATACCAGCGTTGTCTGTAGGTGAGCGGTGAGGGAAAACTGCTCGTTAGCACCGCACCCCTGTTAATGCAAAACTCGTAATCTAGGTGATTGTTAACACATTATTTGATGTTTTACTTTGTGAATTTAATGTATTTTTGAAAATATACACTCATTTCAAATCTGATGACTGCAACACACTCCAACAAAGTTGGGACAGTAGACTGTTTACCACTGTGTAAGCGTTTGTGCACAGAAGACACCAGTTGGTTAAGTTAAGCAAGCTGAATTTTCCCCCATTCATCCAATATGCATGTCTTCACCTGCACAACTGTATGGGACCTTTATTGCCTTATTTTGCACCGCATAATGCGTCACACATTCTCAATTGGTGACAGGTCAGGAATGCAGGCAGGCCATGCTAGCACCCACACTCTCTGCTTACGCAACCATGCACTTGTAATCCAGGCAGAATGTGGTTTAGCGTTATCCTGCTGGAAAATGCAGGGACGGCCCTGGAAAAGACGGCATCTGGATAGCAGCATATGTTGCTCCAAAATGTATAGGTGAACTAATGTAAAACAGTGTGTAAAAAAAAAAGTGTAAAAAAAAGCTTATAAATATTTTAATAATATTTCCAAAAATCTGCAAATCTGCAAAATGTAGTGTTGCCAAGTGTAGCTATTACAAAAATAAAACAAACCTACCATTACAAAAAGTAAAAAAAAACTACCATTACAAAAAATAAAATAACAACCCCCCAAAAAAAACAACAACCCTATTCTGAAAATAAAACTACCAATAGCCCTTAAAATTATTTTAAAAATCTTCTAATTTGTTTATTATTTTCTGTAATTTAGTGGGGGGGTTTTTGTACTTTAGATAATTTTATTTATCTGTATTTATTTGTATTTAGTTTAGGGAATTTATTTAATTATAGTGTACTGTTAGGAGTAATTGTAACTTAGGTTAGGTTTTATTTTACAGGTATATTTGTCTTTACTTTAACTAGGAAGTTATTAAATAGTTAAAAACTATTTAATAACTATTGTACCTAGTTAAAATAAATACAAACTTGCCTGTAAAATAAAAATAAATCCTAAGCTAGCTACAATGTAACTATTAGTTATATTGTAGCTATCTTAGGGTTTATTTTACAGGTAAGTATTTAGTTTTAAATAGGAATAATTTATTTAATGATAGGAATATTTATTTAGATTTATTTAAATTATATTTAAGTTAGTGGGTGTTAGGGTTAGGGTTAGACTTAGGTTTAGGGGTTAATAAATTTTATATAGTGGCGGCGGTGTAGGGGGCGGCAGATTAGGGGTTAATAAATATAATGTAGGTGGCGGTGTAGGGGGGGCAGATTAGGGGTTAATAAGTATAATGAAGGTGGCGGCGGTGTAGGTGCGGCAGATTAGGGGTTAATAAGTATAATGTAGGTGGCGGTGGGCTCCAGGAGCTGCGGTTTAGGGGTTAATAAGTTTATTTAGTTGCGGCGGGGACCGGGAGCGGTGGGATAGGGGTTAATAAATGTTATTTAGGTGGCGGCGGTGTAGGGGCAGCAGATTAGGGGTTAATAAGTATAATGTAGGTGGCGGCGGTGTAGGGGGGCAGATTAGGGGTTAATAAGTATAATGTAGGTGGCGGCAGTGTAGGGGGTGGCAGATTAGGGGTTAATAAATATAATGTAGGTGGTGGCGGTGTAGGGGGGGCAGATTAGGGGTTAATAAGTATAATGTAGGTGGGGGCGGTGTAGGGGCGGCAGATTAGGGGTTAATAAATATAATGTAGGTGGTGGTGGGCTCCAGGAGTCGTGGTTTAGGGGTGAATAAGTTTATTTAGTTGCGGCGGGGTCCGGGAGCAGCGGGAAAGGGGTTAATAAATTTTATTTAGGTGGCGGCTGTGTAGGGGCGGCAGATTAGGGGTTAATAAGTATAATGTAGGTGGCGGCGGTGTAGGGGGGGCAGATTAGGGTTTAATAAGTATAATGTAGGTGGCGGCGGTGTAGGGGGCGGCAGATTAGGGGTGTTTAGACTCGGGGTACATGTTAGGGTGTTAGGTGTAAACGTTCCCATAGGAATCAATGGGATATCAGGCAGCAGCGAACATAAGCTTTCGCTGCTTTCAGACTCCCATTGATTCCTACGGTATCCGCCTCCTCCAGGGCGGCGGATTGAAAACCAGGTATGCTGAGCCGGAATAGTGGCGAGCGTACCTGGTAGAAAATTGATAACTAGCAAAAGTAGTCAGATTGTGCCGAATTTGCATTCGGAACATCTGTAATGACGTAAGCATCGATCTGTGTCAGACTGAGTCCGGCCGATCGTATGTTACGTCACAAAATTCTACTTTTGCTGGTCTGTAGGGTTTGATAACTAAGGGGAATCAGGCTCACCACAAATACGCTGCAGAATTCCAGCGTATTTGCGGTTGACGGCTTGATAAATAGATGCCTATGTATGCATGCTCTCATGAGAGCAAGGCTTCCAGGCAATGCGAATGTGAGTTTGTGTACAAAATGTGCCTACCTTGTAATAACAAGATAATATCAAGATAAAGGTGCTGTGGACGCTTTGTATATGTACATACTGGTGGATGCTCTTGCAGAAAACCTCAGTCTTCATCTGCACGTTCACTACATTGATGCTGAAAGAAACTGTATATCTTTGGTAACTTGTAATATCAGTACTGGTATTACTGAGTGAAGCGCAAATATCACACTTTGGAAAGCACAATTTTGTGTCAACTTATCCTCAGATTTATTTGCTAAAATTATAGACAGAGAAACTTAAATAACTAGGTATATATTTGGCAGCTTCTATATATGACTTGTTCAAATATAATTATGAACCTCTTCATAAGAATATTATAGCAGACCTATCTAGATGGTAATCTAGGAAACTCTCATGGTTAGGGAAAATAAATAGCATTAAAATGATTTACCCTGTATCCCTTATGTGTTACAAGCTCTACCTATCCCAGTTACACCTACTTTTATTCAACAGCTGCAGTGACATATTCTTAATTATATCTGGGATAAAAAACATGCCAGAATTAACAAAATTATCATGATTCTTCCGGCTCATCTGATGGAAAAAGGGGTTCCAGATTTCCATAAATATAGAAATGCAGTATTCCTTCAAAGAACAGTTGATTATTTCATCGATTTTGATAATAAAACATGGTTCCAACTAGAACACAACATACTTCAGTTAGATCCCTTGGGTGTCTAATGTTGGACTCCCAAAGATAATAACCCATTATTCTCCTCTATTAATAAAATAATAATAAAAAAAAATCATACTCTATATGGGAGAAAGTCCTGATCGAATTATTTAATATATCTTCTCATTTTCCCCCACTTACCCTTATAATTGACAATAATGACTTCCCTCCTGGTTTAGGATATACTGGAAAAGCACTTAAAGGAAAAGTTAGAACTTTAAAGTGAAGGTAAACTTTGGTGAATGAAAGCCCGTTTTTTAAAAATACTATTAAAAACAGGGGCACTTTCATTCATCAAAGTTTACAAAGCAGCCGTTTTGTTAAAAAAACGTACCTTTTTTTCTTTTCACTGCTACAGCAGCTTCCTCCACATAGAGAGCCTCTCTTCACACGTCAGCAATGACTAATTCTGCTTCCTCCAATCACAGCTTTCCCCCCAGGGTAGTCATTGCCTGAGGCCATGCTGTTATTGGAGGAAGCTAGATTAGTCATTGATGACGTGTGAAGAGAGGATCTTTAGGTGGGGGAAGCTGCTGTAGCTGTGAAAAGAAAAGGTAATTTTTTTAACAAAACGACTGCTTTGTAAACTTTGATGAATGAAAGTGCCCTTGTTTTTGATAGTATTTTTTTAAAACGGACTTTCATTCACCAACATTTACCTTCACTTTAAGCATATATCATATATATCATATTGAGGGACTTGGTGAGGAGTTAATGGGAACTCCTGTGTTTTAACTGCCACCTGACCTACCTGTTGTTATATACCCGTCATTGTAATTTGTGTGTTAGCCATTTAGCTAGTAATGTGAGGCTATTATTTTGGAGGGCTGAGAGATGAACAATAGGCGTTTCTTTAATGTTAGAACCAGCTTTTTGGTCCAATGCTATACGGAGCAGTTGAAAATAGCATATCTTAGTTGTGTGTTTTCACGATAAAATACTTGAAATAAATCCCAATCGCGTCACTGTGAATATTATATTTTTTCAATCTTAATGCAAGGTTAAATATTCAGGATATCAAGGATCGATAATATTATTAAGAAGTGTACTGGCATTTATTAAAACTGGTGATTTCACAAATAGAGACTGAACGACGAATGACGGTTCCTTTAAGTGACGTCATCCAAGATGGCGTCCCTCGAATTCCGATTGGCTGATAGGATTCTATCAGACAATCGGAATTAAGGTAGGAAAAATCTGATTGGCTGAATTAAGGTAGGAAAAATCTGATTGGCTGATTCAATCAGCCAATCAGATTTTTCCTACCTTAATTCCGATTGTCTATAAGAAACCTATCAGCCAATCGGAATTCGAGGTACGCCATCTTGGATGACGTCACTTAAAGGAACCGTCATTCGTCGTTCAGTCGTCGGTGGAAGAAGATGGCTCCGCGTCGGCTCGTCTGAAGATGGCTCCGCTCCGCTCCGGATGGATGAAGATTGAAGACGCCGCCTGGATGATGACTTCAATCGGATGGAAGACTTCTTCAGCGCCCCTTGGATGATGACTTCGGCCGCTGGCTGAAGACGGCTAAAGGTAGGATGATCTTCAGGGGGGTAGTGTTAGGTTTATTTAAGGGGGGTTTGGGTTAGATTAGGGGTATGTGGGTGGTGGGTTTTAATGTTGGGGGGTTGTATTTTTTTTTTTACAGGCAAAAGAGCTGAATTCTTTGGGGCATGCCCCGCAAAAGGCCCTTTTAAGGGCTGGTAAGGTAATAGAGCTGTTAACTATTTAATGTAGAATAGGGTAGGGCATTTTTTTTATTTTGGGGGCTTTGTTATTTTATTAGGGGGCTTAGATTAGGTGTAAGTAGCTTAAAATTGTTGTAATATTTTTTAAATGTTTGTAACTTATTTTTTTTATTTTTTGTAACTTAGTTTTTTTTATTTTTTGTACTTTAGTTAGTTTATTTAATTGTATTTAATTGTAGTTATTTGTAGGTAATTTATTTAATTAATTTAATGATAGTGTAGTGTTAGGTTTAATTGTAACTAAGGTTAGGATTTATTTTACAGGTAATTTTGTATTTCTTTTAGCTATTTAGTTATTAAATAGTTAATAACTATTTAATAACTATTCTAACTAGCTAAAATAAATACAAAGTTACCTGTAAAATAAATATAAATCCTAAAATAACTACAATGTAATTATTATTTACATTGTAGCTATCTTAGGGTTTATTTTACAGGTAAGTATTTAGTTTTAAATAGGAATAATTAATTTAATGATAGTGTAGTGTTAGGTGTAATTGTAACTTAAAGGGACATGAAAGCCACATTTTTTCTTTCATGATTTAGAAAGAGAATGCAATTTTAAACATCTTTCTAATTTACTTCTATTATCTAATTTGTTTTATTCTCTTGATATTCTTTGCTGAAAAGCATATCTAGATATGCTCAGTAGCTGCTGATTGGTTGCTGCACATAGAAGCCTCGTGTGATTGGCTCACCCATGTGCATTGCTTTTTCTACAACTAAGGATATCTAAAAAATGAAGCAAAATAAATAATAGAAGTACATTGTAATATTGTTTAAATTTGTATTCTCTATCTGAATCATGAAAGAAAGATTTTGGGTTTAGTGTCTCTTTAAGTTAGTTTTTATTTTACAGGTAAATTTGTCTTTATTTTAACTAGGTAGCTATTAAATAGTTAATAACTATTTAATAGCTATTGTACCTATTTAAAATAAATTGAAATTTGCCTGTAAAATAAAAATAAATCCTAAAATAGCTACAATATAATTATTATTTATATTGTAGCTATATTAGGGTTTATTTTAAAGGTAAGTATTTATTTTTAAATAGGATTAATTTAGTTAATAAGAGTTATAATATTTAGATGTATTTAATTAATATTTAAGTTAGGGGGGTGTTAGGGTTAGGGTTAGACTTAGGTTTAGGGGTTAATAATTTTATTATAGTTGCGACGGTGTGGGGGGGCAGGATAGGGGTTAGTAAATTTATTATTGGCGGCGACGGTGTAGGGGGGGGCAGATTAGGGGTTAATACGTTTAATATAGGTGGCGGCGGGGTCCGGGAGCGGCGGTTTAGGGGTTAATCAGTTTATTAGAGTGGCAGTGGGCTCCGGGAGCGGCGGTTTAGGGGGTAATACATTTATTATAGTTGCGGCGGGGTCTAGGGGCGGCGGTTTTAGGGGTTAATCAGTTTATTAGAGTGGCGGTGGGCTCCAGGAGCGGCGGTTTAGGGGTAATACATTTATTTAGTTGCGGCGGTGTAGGGGGGGACAGATTAGGGGTGTTTAGACTCGGGGTACATGTTAGGGTGTTAGGTGCAGACATTTCCCATAGGAATCAATGGGATGTCGGGCAGCAGCGAACATGAGCTTTCGCTATGGTCAGACTCCCATTGATTCCTATGGGATCCGCCGCCTCCAGGGCGGCGGATTGAAAACCAGATATGCTGGGCCGGAAAAGTGCCGAGCGTACCTGCTAGTTTTTTGATAACTAGCAAAAGTAGTCCGATTGTGCCGAACTTGTGTGCGGAACATCTGGAGTGACGTAAGAATCGATCTGTGTCGGACTGAGTCCGGCGGATCAAAGCTTACGTCACTAAATTCTACTTTTGCCGGTGTGTAGGGCTTGATAACTAAGGCGAATCAGCCTCGCCACAAATACGCTGCAGAATTCCAGCGTATTTGAGGTTGACAGCTTGATAACTAGGGGTCATTGTATCCCTAATTATATTTTGCTATTAAGATTCAGCAACATTGTGCTGATAGCGATACTTCTCCTCAATTTAAAAACAGCAAATTGTGCCAACATTAAAAAACATTTTATCTTTAATGATATCCTTCTGCTATTATTCATAAATATTATGCTCTTAGCGATACCTCTTCTCACTATAAATCTCATATATGTTATTGCAAACTTTACAGACCAATATGTATATTAAAACCAAGACAATACGTATGAGATCATTTTAGAATTGAGAATCAGTATAACTATATTATTTTGATAGTTATAAGCAGAAGGCACAACAAGCCTGCACAATACAAGTTGGAGATAATTAGCAATACTGTTCTTATCAGCAAGCAACCATACACCTAGATTTAGAGTTCTGCGTTAGCCTTAAAAAGCAGCGTTAAGGGGTCCTAATGCTGCTTTTTAACGCCCGCTGGTATTACGAGTCTGGCAGGTACAGGTGTACCGCTCACTTTTTTTCCGTGACTCGAGGCTACCGCACATCCCCTTATGTCAATTGCGTATCCTATCTTTTCTATGGGATTTGACTAACGCTGGTATTACGAGTCTTGGAAGAAGTGAGCGGTACAGCCTCTACCTCCAAGACTCCTACTGCATAAAAAAGTCAGTAGTTAAGAGTTTTATGGGCTAACGCCGGAACCTAAAGCTCTTAACTACAGTGCTACAAAGTACACTAACACCCATAAACTACCTATGAACCCCTAAATCGAGGCCCCCCACATCACAAACCCTTTAATAAAATTATTTAACCCCTAATCTGCCGACTGGACACCGCCGCCACCTACATTATAGCTATGAACCCCTAATCTGTTGTCCCTAACATCGCCGACACCTATATTATATTTATTAACCCATAATCTGTCCCCCCCCAACGTCGCCGCCACCTACCTACACTTATTAACCCCTAATCTGCCAACCGGACATCGCTGCCACTATAATAAATATATTAACCCCTAAACCGCCGCACTCCCGCCTCGCAAACACTATTATACATTTTATTAAGCCCTAATCTGCCCTCCCTAACATCACCGCCACCTACCTACAATTATTAACCCCTAATCTGCCGCCCCCAATGTCGCTGCTACTATATTAAATGTATTAACCCCTAAACCTAAGTCTAACCCTAACCCTAACACCCCCCTAACTTAAATATAATTTAAATAAATCAAAATAAATTTACTCTAATTAAATAAATGATTCCTATTTAAAAATAAATACTTACCTGTAAAATAAACCCTAATATAGCTACAATATAACTAATAATTACATTGTAGCTATTTTAGGATTTATATTTATTTTACTGGCAACTTTGTATTTATTTTAACTAGGCACAATAGCTATTAAATAGTTAATAACTATTTAATAGCTACCTAGTTAAAATAATTACAAAATTACCTGTAAAATAAATCCTAACCTAAGTTACAAATACACCTAACACTATACTATCAATAAATTAATTAAATAAATTACCTACAATGATCTAAACTAATCTAATCTGCCCTCCCTAACATCGCCGACACCTACCTACAATTATTAACCCCTAATCTCCAGCCCCAAACGTCGCCGCTACTATAATAAAGTTATTAACCCCTAAACCTAAGTCTAACCCTAACCCTAACACCCCCCTAAGTTAAATATAATTTAAATAAAACGAAATAAATTTATTATAATTAAATAAATTATTCCTATTTAAAACTAAATACTTACCTATAAAATAAACCCTAATATAGCTACAATATAACTAATAGTTACATTGTAGCTAATTTAGGATTTATATTTATTTTACAGGTAACTTTGTATTTATTTTAACTAGGTACAATAGCTATTAAATAGTTAATAACTATTTAATAGCTACCTAGTTAAAATAATTACAAAATTACCTGTAAAATAAATCCTAACCTAAGTTACAAATACACCTAACACTACACTATCAATAAATTAATTAAATAAATTACCTACAATTATCTAAACTAAAATACAATTAAATAAACTAAACTATATTACAAAAAACCCACTAAATTACAAAAAATAAAAAAATATTACAAGAATTTTAATCTAATTACACCTAATCTAAGCCCAATAATAAAAAAAGCCCCCCAAAATAATAAAATTCCCTACCCTATACTAAATTACAAAAGTAATCAGCTCTTTTACCAGCCCTTAAAAGGGCTTTTTGCGGGACATTGCCCCAAAGTAATCAGCTCTTTTACCTGTAAAAAAAAAGACAAGACCCCCCCAACATTACAACCCACCACCCACACACCCCTACTCTAAAACCCACCCAATCCCCCCCTTAAAAAAACCTAACATTGAAGATCACCCTACCTTGAGCTGTGTTCACCCAGCCGAGCACCACTTGTCATCTGATCCGTCCAGAAGTCTTCATCCGATGGGGCAGAAGAGGACATCTGGACCGGGAGAAGGCTTCATCCAAGCGGCATCGGATGTCTTGAAGATGGAGCAGGTCCATCTTCAAGACATCCGACGCGGAGCATCCTCTTCTTTCCATGGCCGACGACTGAATGAAGGTTCCTTTAAATGACGTCATCCAAGATGGCGTCCCTCGAATTCCGATTGGCTGATAGGATTCTATCAGCCAATCGGAATTAAGGAAGGAAAAATCTGATTGGTTGATGCTATCAGCCAATCGGATTGAAGTTCAATCCGATTGGCTGATTGGATCAGCCAATAGAATGCGAGGTCAATTCTACCTTAATTCCGATTGGCTGATAGAATCCTATCAGCCAATCGGAATTCGAGGGACGCCATCTTGGATGACGTCATTTAAAGGAACCTTCATTCAGTCGTCGGCCGTGGAAAGAAGAGGATGCTCTGCGTCGGATGTCTTGAAGATGGACCCGCTCCATGCCGGATGGATGAAGATAGAAGATGCCGCTTGGATGAAGCCTTCTCCCGGTCCGGATGTCCTCTTCTGCCCTATCGGATGAAGACTTTTGGACGGATCGGATGACCAGTGGTGCCTGGCTGGGTGAACACTGCTCAAGGTAGGGTGATCTTCAATGGGGTAGTGTTAGGTTTTTTTAAGGGGGGATCGGGTGGGTTTTAGAGTAGGGGTGTGTGGGTTGTAATGTTGGGGGGGTTGTCTTTTTTTTTACAGGTAAAAGAGCTGATAACTTTGGGGCAATGCCCCGCAAAAAGCCCTTTTAATGGCTGGTAAAAGAGCTGATTACTTTTGTAATTTAGTATAGGGTAGGGAATTTTATTATTTTGGGGGGCTTTTTTATTTTATTAGGGGGCTTAGATTAGGTGTAATTAGATTAAAATTCTTGTAATATTTTTTTATTTTTTGTAATTTAGTGTTTTGTTTTTTTGTACTATAGTTTAGTTTATTTAATTGTATTTTAGTTTAGATAATTGTAGGTAATTTATTTAATTAATTTATTGATAGTGTAGTGTTAGGTGTATTTGTAACTTAGGTTAGGATTTATTTTACAGGTAATTTTGTAATTATTTTAACTAGGTAGCTATTAAATAGTTATTAACTATTTAATAGCTATTGTACCTAGTTAAAATAAATACAAAGTTGCCTGTAAAATAAATATAAATCCTAAAATAGCTACAATGTAATTATTAGTTATATTGTAGCTATATTATGGTTTATTTTACAGGTAAGTATTTATTTTTAAATAGGAATCATTTATTTAATTATAGTAAATTTATTTTGATTTATTTAAATTATATTTAAGTTAGGGGGGTGTTAGTTTTAGGGTTAGACTTAGGTTTAGGGGTTAATACATTTAATATAGTAACAGCGACATTGGGGGCGGCAGATTAGGGGTTAATAATTGTAGGTAGGTGGCGGCAATGTTAGGGAGGGCAGATTAGGGGTTAATAAAATGTATTATAGTGTTTGCGAGGCGGGAGTGCGTCGGTTTAGGGGTTAATACATTTATTATAGTGGCGGCGATGTCCGGTCGGCAGATTAGGGGTTAATAAGTGTAGTTAGGTGGCGGCGATGTTGGGGGGGGACAGATTAGGGGTTAATAAATATAATATAGGTGTCAGCGATGTTAGGGACAGATTAGGGGTTCATAGCTATAATGTAGGTGGTGGCGGTGTCCGGAGCGGCAGATTAAGGGTTAATAATATAATGCAGGTGTCAGCGATAGCGGGGGCGGCACATTAGGGGTTAATAAGTGTAAGGTTAGGGGTGTTTAGACTCGGGGTTCATGTTAGGGTGTTAGGTGCAGACGTAAATTTTCTTTCCCCATAGGAAACAATGTGGCTGCGTTAGGAGCTGAACGCTGCTTTTTTGCAGGTGTTACGTTTTTTTTCAGCCAGCTCAGCCCCATTGTTTTCTATGGGGAAATCGTGCACAAGCACGTTTTTCCATCTTACCGCTACCGTAAGCAACGCTGGTGTTGAGGGTTGAAGTGGGGCTAAATTTGGCTCAACGCTCACTTTTCTGAGGCTAACACAGCCATTCACAAAACTCGTAATGCCAGCGTTGCCTTAAGGGTGCGCTGGAAAAAGAAGGCTCGTTAGCACCGCAAGTCTTTACCGACAAAACTCCAAATCTAGGCGATAGTGTGCGCATTTGGAAAAATTATAAATTTAGTAAAATTGGGCTCATAGAGATATTTCTCCTTACCCAAATTTTATATATGTTTCTAAGAAAACAGCTATTGCTATTTCATTAAAATACCAATGATACTAGCAAGGGAACAAGAGGAGGTTTTTTTTGTCACATAGTGAACTCCATCAGTCACTTTTGATATATTTATTAAAGAATCAGTAGCAGTCTCAAATTGATACTATTTACTTCCTTTAGATGACTAATCTAGTTCATCATAATCTAAATTGACCCTCCTGGCGATCACATTCTAGCACCTTTATTGCCACACAAATTCTTCACTCCAAGGTCATAGCACCAGTGGATCAGTGTGAGTGTTTTTAAATTAATGTTTCCCTTATTTTAACATATATCTTATTAAAAGTTAAATTTTATCATACAATTTCCTACCCTACCCTCTTTTCTCATTCTGAGATTGAACCATTATTTTTAGTTGTGATCATATTTTGTGATCACATTCCAGTATATACACACCATTTTCTTAACTTCTGAGTGCTATATGTGTATTCTTTAAGAGGAGGTCCTTTTACCTCCTTAACCTCTCCTTTTTCATATATCAATTGGAGACAGAAACAAAATTTCACTCACAACGGGAACTTGTAGACGTTGGCCTTACTTTTTCCCATCAATAGTATCCATATTATCAATGCCATTCATACATAAACAAACACAATGATAAACTTAATCTTCTTAGATCATTAACCGCTTTTGAAAAATTGTGCACCTCTACCAGTCAGTTGCAACATACTCTTTAAGTTATAGTATCTTACAGCAGTTAAATTCTGGTTATATTCCACAATATTTAGAAACTTGGGGTAAGGGATTACATCTAGATTTTAGTTACTCCGACCCTCTAAACATTTACTGCAATATAATGAGCTCTTTAGATTCATGTAAAATCTTAGAGATGAATTATAGAATGTTGCAACTGCTGGTACTTAAAGGGACATTAAACCCAAAATTTTTCTTTCATGATTCAGATAGAGAATACAATTTTAAACAGCATTCACATTTACTTCTATTATCTAATTTGCTTCAGTCTTTAGATATCGTTTGTTGAGTAAATAGAAATAGACATTGGTGAGCCAATCACACGAGGCATCTATGTGCAGCGACCAATCAGCAGCTACTGAGCCTATCTAGATATGCTTTTCAGCAAAGAATATTAAGAGAATGAAGCAAAATAGATAATAGAAGTAAATTAGGAAGTTGTTTAAAATTGCATGCTCTATCTGAATCATGAAACAAATGTTTGGGTTTAATGTCCCTTTAACCCCAAGTAGACTTAGGAAAATATATCCTTCAGGTAAAGATACTTGTTGGCGTTGTGATTGTGCTTCAGGGAACATGGCACACATCTGGTGGAATTGACAGAAATTAACCCCATATTGTCAGGCAATAACATTAGAAACCTCTGCAATCCTAAATAAGCACATCCCAGCTGAACCTAACATTTGGCTTTTTAATATATCCTCCCCTTCACTTCCTGCCCCGCAGAGAAAATAACTTAAAGGGACAGTAAAGTCAAAATTAAACTTTCATGAGCATACAATTTTAAACAATTTTCCTATTTACTTATGTTATCAAATTTTCTTTGTTCTCTTGGTATCTTTTATTGAAGAGTAAAACTAGGTAGGCTTATAAGAGCTCAGGAGTGTGCACGTGTCTTTAGTACTCTATGGCAGCAGTGTTTTGCAACATTATTTGTAGCTTTGTTATACAATGTTGCAAAACACTGCTGCCATAGAGTACTAAAGACACGTGCACACTCCTGAGCTCTTATGAGCTTACCTAATTTAACTCTTCAATAAAAGATACCAAAAGAACAAAGCAAATTTGATAACAGAAGTAAATTGGAAAGTTGCTTAAAATTGCATGTCCTATCTGAATCATGAAAGTTTAATTTTGACTTTACTATCCATTGAATATATTATGCAATGCAGCAAAATATACTGTAGTTAGGAGATGGAAGTCTTTAAAAATAGCTACAGTAGCTATTTGGATTGACACTTGCAATGAAATATTATGACTCGAAGAATAACATTATATTAAATGAGACGTAAGGAAGCCTATCATAATATTATAATCTACTGGGATTCCTATATTTTTTTTTTATTTTTTTTGTTTTTTGTTTTTGTTTAAATCATTTTTATTGAGGTTTATAAAGGTGTGACATACAAATAAAAGAATTATATAACATCACATATTAAACTTAATTGTAGTAAAATATACAGTGGTTTCCACTTCCAAAGAAGTAGTAGTCCTTGGTATGTCATAATAAAAGTCCCAAAACAGAGCAGACCTCTTACATTTTTTACTTTTTTGTATTACAACATTTCTTCAATAATTAAATAACAATGAAACACAATACAAATATGCCTATCGAAATATATATTATAGGGATGATTGAATGAATGAAAAAATGGATGGAGAAAGGAATAGAAATGGAAATTGTTTGGTGAGTAAATAGATGAGTTTAAGTATGATTGTATTTGCGGTATTTATCAAGGGAAACCGCATGAAAACACTGCCAGCATGATTACGAATGCCAGAGTGTATTGATGGGGGGGGGGGGGGGAGGTGCTATATAAGAATATAGAAATTATTGTTATTATTGTGAGGACGGCAGAGGTCTTAAGCTAGCCACTATGGTCATAATTGACTTATGCTATTATGATGAGATTGCCAGCCTAACAAGGTCTGAAAAGAATGATCTACAACACAAGTAAATATCTCGAGGTAGGATAGAGGGAACTGTTTGTAATGAGAGAGAAGTTTTTATAAAACGTATACAATAGCTTAATGTAATCGCAAAACATAAACATTATGTCCTCAAGAGTCATTTAACAATGAGGTAGTGTTAAGTATTGCAAATTTATAAGGATAAGAGCCATGGAGATAGTGTGTCTGGGTTGAGAAACATACATAAATCTTGCCCCGGGGCATGGGCCCTATACCCAAGGGCAGGTATGTCAACTATAACAGGTAAAGGTTAGGTTTTAATGGTAGGTTGCTATTGAACTCTAAATGCAAAACTCAACAAACATAAACAATATCTAGGTAAGGTTTAAGCATCAGACATGAGTCGACATTTATAATTCCCTGTGTAGTATAAGGAGCCTATCTACATCTTTACCAAAGAGCAGAGAGAGTGACATAAAACACTTAAATTCAAACCTATTTAGTATCTTCACAAGGCACAAACCCAGAATGTGAAACAACACTCCCTATTGTGAACTTGAGAGAAAGCTTTATATATAATATACCCAACATGTCCTGAGTCAATGTTACCTAAATAAAACTTAAGAGTACAATAAGTGTCAATCATGAACATCTATATAATATAAAACTAGGTAATAAGAAATAGCCATTAGAGCTCAGGCTACATTAACATCTGCCTATAGTATACAAATACAGTTTTATAAAGTATGCGCTGACAGCAGTTTGTTTATGGCTATACATTTATATCTCAGAGTTTAACCTTTCAACTGAAATGTTCAGGCCGCTGACAGCATGACATAATATTGAGAGAACAAAAAAAATAAAAAATAAAAAAGCTAAGAAGGCTATGGCAGATGTCAAATGTCATACAATAATTGGCGATAGGCTTAAACTATGTGTAAGCATAAGCATAGATCTAAATTTAAATTTAATAAGTCCCGACTATTGCCTCATGAATTAGACACAAAGGTTGTTATCAGGATTAGAAAGTTTAAACAGTAAGTAACTCAGCTGACAAAATGATGTCGGAGCAAAACTTAATCCACACCGCCACCAGGGTCAAAAGGCCGATATGCACTGCCTGCAAAGCTTCCCAACACAGGCTTCAAAAATTGGGCAATTAGATCTTGATCACAGAGGTTGTTACGATAGTCCATTACTGTACATGCTATAGGAATAGAGGCCGTTGTAACAGTTGAAACCAGAGAGTCCGTTACTGCTTCTCTCCACCCGGAGGTCCCTTTAGTTTCATTCGTGGCAAAGCTGACATCGGTAGTCTGTGGTCCTGTGTGATTTTCCATAACCGGTAAGGACTTCACAGTGATAACTTCTCTCAGGGGCAGCTTGTCTTCCACTTCAAGACATACAGCCTCCATAGTCGCAGGTTCACTCACTCTCCCTATAGTCAGCTGCCTGGACATGGTTATGCGCTCAGCTGTCGCCATATTAGACTGCTGAATCAGAGCGTCTTCCGTTCCCCCATCTGTTGGTAAGGCTCTCTCGGTGGTTTGCCCTATACTCCGTTGGGGAACAGTGAGGTCGGCCCGCTCCTGCACTGGAAAGGCATACTGTTCAGTGAAGCATACGCTGATCAGCCGGTGGAGTTTTGCAAAATGGTCCTCCAGCAGCTGTGTCAAAGCTGCTTCGAGATTCTGCACCTCCATGATTGTGACGGGCCTCTTGTTTCAGCGAGATTGTCTCGTTAAACTCCCACTTCTGGATGAATAATTATCTTATTGCAGGATATAGTAGATTAGTCTTTAGTTGGGTTCATTCTGTACTTTTAATTGCTGCGTAGGCTCAAAAACATGGCCGCTCTCAGGGGTTCCCTTCAGCAGAACATGCTCCGTGAAAGTGAGAAACCGTCCATTTATCATTCCCTGTTTGGAGCTGAGCTAAGTAGGTCTCCTGGACTTCCAGAGTTCCCCCTTTTGAAGTCAAATACGGGCTTGAACAGACACTAAGGTTACTTTTTTAGTATAATTTAGCTGGAGCTCTTGTGATACACGTCCGTTCAGCTCCACAGTTAGCTCCGCCCCCTGGGATTCCTATATTAATTCTAAGTTTCAGAAGTAACCTCACTACTTCTAGTCCACACATGGTGCACTGCTCCCTGATTAGTATTGTTATAGTTATAACATTTATTGTTTATAACAGGGATTTTTTTTTTATCATTGTAGATCGCTATCTCGTATATTTTCCATATTTTCTCATATAAAGACAAAAAGTATCATTAGTCCTTTTGCGAACATATTGTTTTTCTTTCTCTTACAATTATAAAGCTAGAACACTCATTGTTAGTGCAGAATTATTACTTTTGTTTCTCTGTACAAGGATTTACTGTCATGTTTATATTGTCATTATTATATATGGTCAATAAAGAATCAAATTTAAAAAAAAGAATTAAAACAAAAAAAGCCCTCGCTTGGCCCCTCCACCCTTTCTAATTATATGCCGGTCTCCTTATTTTCCTTTGCTTTCAAATTATTAGAACGACTAGTCTATAATCTCCTAACTCATCCTTTCTCAACTAACTCCTTACTTGATCCCTCCAATATAGTCTTACTAAAGTAACAAATGACCTACTATCAGCTAAAGCAATGGGACACAACTCTTTTACTAATTGTTCTCGATCTATCAGCTGCATTCGACACAGTTAACCATTCTCTCCTTTTACAAATTCTACAGCCCCAAGTCCGAAAAAGTAAGGACAGTAAGGAAAATGCATAAAAAACAAACAAAAAGAGTCATTTGAAAATTCAGTTGACCCTGTACTAAATTGAAAACACATTATTAACACATTATTTGATGTTTTACTTTGTGAATTTAATGTATTTTTGAAAATATACACTCATTTCAAATCTGATGACTGCAACACACTCCAACAAAGTTGGGACAGTAGACTGTTTACCATTGTGTAAGCGTTTGGGCACTGAAGAGGAAGACACCAGTTGGTTAAATTAAGCAAGCTGAATTTTTCCCCATTCATCCAATATGCATGTCTTCAGCTGCACAACTGTATGGGACCTTTATTGCCTTATTTTGCGCCGCATAATGCGCTACACATTCTCAATTAGTGACAGGTCAGGAATGCAGACAGGCCATGCTAGCACCCGCAATCTCTGCTTACACAACCATGCACTTGTAATCCAGGCAGAATGTGGTTTTGGCGTTATCCTGCTGGAAAATGCAGGGACGGCCCTGGAAAAGACGGCATCTGGATGGCAGCATATGTTGCTCCAAAATGTATAGGTGAACTAATGTAAAACAGTGTGTAAAAAAAAAAGTGTAAAAAAAGCTTATAAGTATTTTAATAATATTTCCAAAAATCTGCAAATCTGCAAAATTTAGTGTTGCCAAGTGTAGCCATTACAAAAAGTAAAAAAAAACTACCATTACAAAAAATAAAAAAATAACATTACAGAAAATAAAATAACAACCCAAAAAAAACAACAACCCCTATTCTAAAAATAAACTACCAATAGCCCTTAAAAGGGCCTTATGTAAGGCATTGCCCTAAAGTGATCAGCTATTTTCTGAAAAAACCCCACTAACCCCATAGCATTACAACCCCCCACACCCCAACCCCCCTAAAATAAAATAAAAAACTAACTAAAAAAAAACCTTAATTACTCATTGCCCTGAAAGCGGAATTTGGATGGGCATTGCCCTTAAAAGGGCCTTTCAGTTCTTTTGCTGTCCAAAAAAAAAATAACACTAACCCCATAAAGGTACTCACCGATGATGATGGCGTTGCTCCATCTTCTTCATCCAGGTGGAGGTCCATCTTCATCCAGATCCATCTTCATCCATTTAGTGGTCCATCTTCTTCCAGACGGCGGTCCAACTTCTTCATCCCGGTGATGGTGGCGGCGACATAGGTCCTCATCTTGCGAGCTTGAACACGGAGGTCCTCTTCATACGGTCTCTGGCGGCACACTGCATAGTAAATGCGAGGTACACTTTTTATATAGGGGTACCCTTGCATTCCTATTGGCTGATTTGAATCTTCAAATTCAAATCAGCCAATAGAATGAAAGATTTTTCCATCACTGGGATGAAGAAGATGGACCCCCGCCTGGATGAAAATGGACCTCCGTCTGGATGAAGAAGATGGAGCTCCTCCATTATCATCGGTGAGTACTTTTAGGGGTTAGTGTTATTTTTTTTTTTTTGGGGGGGGGTTATAGATTAGGTTCTTTTTTTAATTTGGGCAGCAAAAGAGCTGAATGCCCTTTTAAGGGCAATACCCATCCATGGGGGGTTGTAATGCTAGGGGGTTAGTGGTTTTTTTTCACAAAAGAGCTGATCACTTTAGGGCAATGCCTTACAAAAGGCCCTATTGGTAGTTTATTTTTAGAATAGGGTTTTTATTTTATTTTGGGGTTGTTGTTTTTTTAAGGGGTATAAGAATAGTATTATTTTTTTTATTTTTGGCAATTTCATTTTTATTTTCTGTAATGTTAGTTTTTTTATTTTTTGTAAAGGTAGTTTTTTTTATTTTTCTGTAATGTTGGATATTTTTATTTTTCAATAATGGTATTTTTTCTGTAATCTTAGTTTTTGTTTTTTTTAAAGGTAAGATTAGGTTTTTATCTAATTTTGCAGGTAAGTTTTTTTTTTAATTTTAAGGTAGTTAGGATCAGTGACGTGCGGTGACCTCAGAGGCTCGTGAGGCACTGGCTATGATACACTGCAGAAACACATATATGATCCCAATGGAAGTAGCTCAAATTTACAATTAAATTAGCAGGTTACACAATGACGATTAGCATTCTTTACAACATATGCATACAGGTAAGAAACAAATTATATAGGAAAATGCAGATCCACTATTTATACTCATTCAACACAAATGAAAATATATAGTGCATGGTTTTACCTTCCCAAAGGCAGAACTTTTTTCTCTGTGGTAAAATTGAAACATTTTCTGCAGGTCACTTTGAAATTAAATTAAGTTGTAAAATTAGGCAGTTACATAAAAGCATTATTTCTATATCACTGTCCTCAATTACCCCCAA
This sequence comes from Bombina bombina, assembly GCF_027579735.1. NCBI lineage: Eukaryota > Metazoa > Chordata > Amphibia > Anura > Bombinatoridae > Bombina > Bombina bombina. The sequence continues at coordinate 482,719,764 of NC_069503.1, read as the reverse complement.
CAGGGCAGGTTAGCAATATAGCTGATCCAGTGCACAGGTGAAATAATCAGCTAATGGGTGAGAGCAGGTTAGTAAACATGGTGTTACTGATCAGCTGATTACTTTACCTGTGCACTGGTTCAGCTATAATAAAAACCTGACATGATTGATTTCTCAAGGCTAACTTGGTTACATATCTGCCCCTAATTTGCTATATCAGATAACAAGTGCAAAGTTTTAACAAGTGTAACTTTATGACAGTTGTCTGTGGACTAAATCTCAGACTGGCTCCTCCAAATAAGGCAAAAGATGGTTGGAGTTTGGCTACTGAAAACTGATTGCAGTAAAAGTATGTCTGGCTTCTATATTTAAAAAAATGTTTTGAACCCTGGTCTAATGTTTTGTTTCCTAACAAAGAGACACTATTACTAGAGGTACGGTGAAAAAGACCATAACTAATGATCGTAACTAAAACTTATACTAATAATATACACACCCAGATGTACATTATATATCACTCCCTAACTGTAATAATTCTACATATCCATTCTAAGGGACATGGATTTTTAATAATAGCATAAGGGCTTCCTCCATACATTGCCTCATTAATTTCCCATTCATTCAATGAGCTAATTCTAATGTTTTTCTGGTAAGATCCTGGATCAGTTCACAACTAAGTTTAATAGTATAGATCAGCTAGATATATAGAATGCATGACCCATGTGTATATAATATAAAAGCAAGTATTTTTACGTGTCAAATGACCTTTACAAATTTGGATAAAATTACATGGCTTCTCTACCAATAGGACTAACAAAAATGCTTTAGGGTAATCTATGTATTGTGTGTTTAGAGGGAGATAGGGCTCCATTTACTATTGACTACATGGCTTCCAGGTCCTTCCAAAGAGATAGATAGCTATCCAGGTCCCTCTAAAGAGATGGTGCAGAATGGGGCAAAAATGTTTGGACATTTTTCTCATTTATCCTGAGAACTAACCATTAAAAAAACACACTTGAGAAGAAAGATGTCTTTCATGCAGCAGTGTCATTTTGAAAGTCCCCAGCATGTGCCCACTGCAGAATCCAACTCTGGTACACATTCCGCCTTCCCTCCCTGAGCTCCAGGTTGCACATACAACCACAGACAAACAATACACATTGACACAAACACATATACTCACAGGTATACAAACATAGACATGCACACACATACACACTCACAGGTATACACACATAGACATGCACATTGCAGACACATACACACACAGACATGCACATTGCAGACACATACACACATAGACATGCACACACATACACACATAGACATATACACACATAGGTATACACACAGGTATACACACATAGACAAACACACACACAGGTATACACACATAGACAAGCACACACACAAAGATACACACATAAACAAGCACACGTGCACAAACAGGTATACACACACAGGTATACACAGTCACACATAGACAAGCACACACAAATACAGACCCACACTACACATACATGAAGGGACATACACACATAGACACATATAAACACATAGACATATACACACAGATAAATACATACAGAAACATGCCCACAGACACAAAGTCATATACACAACATTTAAACATGCATACAAACACATACATGTACATTTTGCCATTTTGCTATATGTTACATTTCATGCAGCATAGAGATCTAGAGCACAATAAAAAAACACATTCACTAATATTTAGCAATGCAGTTTATTTAATGCATTCTTAGCACAGACGCTGTAAATAACACTGAGCAGACCCTATCTTTACACTGCCCTGCTAACTGTGTGTTCAAGCTGACAAGATGGTTGCTGACCTGAATAAAAACGATGATTGCACATTATTTTACAGGCTGCTGACTCAGAGCAGAACAATACTCACTGGGTGCTGGGATTGGGATCATGCCGCGTGGGTGGACTGCTCTGCACATCAAACAGATGCAGCAGTCAGTCAACAAGCCGCTCACTCCCTGACCTTTCCTTACAGTGTGTCACTCTTTGAACTCAACTGGCTCTGTCTGGCTGGAGGACCAAGTAAATTAATATGAGCACAATTGGACCAGTGTGGGAATTTCTAATTAGAGGAAGCAACTGCTACTAACGTTCTAAAGACACAAATAAACAAACAAAATAAAAAGAAGTGCTCATTTAGTCCTAGCTTCTCTCTACTACGATGCACGTAGCAGCAGCTCCCTCCTTACAGTCTGCTCTTCCCGCGCGTGTGACGTCACTCACGCAACCTGCAGAGTCAGCCCAAGACCAGCAGGCAGGCACGCCTCCCCTGCAGCGCTGATGCTGCTGATTGGATCAAATGTAGCTCCATCATAGAGGCGGTTTTGAGAACTGCCTCTATTGGAGCGTGTATGGGGACCGGTGAACCACCACTGGGTGGTGCTTAGCTCAAAGTGAACTAAGAACATATTTCAGCATCCAGGTTGCGCAATCATGGAGGGCAGCGGTACGGCTCACTGCCTCCTTATTGCGCAACATGGATGTCAGTGTTGGAAATTTTGAATCACAGTATTGGGTGGCGCCGGCGGGGGAGTGGTCCAAAAAAAAAAAAAAAAAGGAAAATATATATATTTTTATTTATTAGCCTGAAATAAAAACTTATTTTCTTTGATTTGACAGGGGAGGCAGAGCCTACCCTGACTCCTAGCACTGCACGTCACTGGTTAGGATTTTTTAGTTAATTTATGTGTGTTTTAATTTGGGTTAAGTTAAAGCCTGCTAGGTTAGGGGGTTTAGATGTTAGTTTATAACTTTGCGATGTGTGGGGGGTGGCGGTATAGGGCTTAATATTTTATTTAGTTACTTTGTGATGTGGGGGGATGGCAGTTTATGGTTTAATAGTTTATTTAGTTACTTTGTCATATGGGGGATTGTGGTTTAGTGGTTAATAATTTTGTTAATTTGCGATGAGGGGGTGGGGGTTTAGGGGTTCATAGTTTATTTAGCTACTTTGCGATTTGGGGGGATTGTTAGTTTTTTTTCAACTTTTTTGTCTCCATTGATCTCCATGGGGGAACACATGCACGCAAAAACTCTGCTTAGGATTTTCGCACTTTTCGGGTTACCGCTAGCGCAAAATACGTTTTTTTTCAACTTGTAATAACAGGGGAACCCGAGAAGCGCAAAAATAATAACGCTAGCGATGTTTTCACAAACTTTTTTTTTTTTTACTGTGGCCCTTGTAATCTAGCCCCTAGTGTGGATTTGCTGTTTGTAAGTCTTTTTACTGGTTTGTAACAGTTTAAACATTGATCACTCAGAGAAAGTGCAAGTGCCTGCCTAGACCTGCTCTAAGTGATCAGAGTACTTGCTGCACATACAGCCTCATTGGCAGCTACTCTCCATTAGAGTGTGTCACGCGTGCCCTAATTCAGCTGCAGCCCTCCAAATCTCCTGGAGGGGACATTTCCAGGACATACAACAAAATCCAGGTACTGTCCCCGGCTTTAAATTTCCAGTGGTCCAGGACGAGTTAGAATTTTGACTTTTTCCTATCTTTAACATTGAGTGGACAAGTAGCTTTTAACGGCCTGAATAGTAAAACAGTGATATTTATATATATATATATATATATATATATACATATCTTTTTTTTTTTTCTTTTACTACTTTGATGTTAATTTAAACAATTTAAATGCAATTTTAATTCATTACTTTCATGTTAATTCAAACAATTTAAATTCAGTTTTAATCTGAATTTTCAAACTACCATATACAAGAGAAATGTTTTTTTTCTCTTTTTTTATATAAAAAAAGATATACTCAGTTGAAACTAAATTAAATGATGTATAATTTAATTTTGTTTCAACTGAATATATCTTTTAGAAAAAAAGAAGAAAATAACCCATTTGTCTTGCATCCAGTACTTTGAAAAATCAGATTAAAATAATTAATAATGTTGTATATGCCATGACTCTTAACAGTCACACATCACTCGAACAACATAATTCACCTCACTCACAACAACACGGGTCTAAATTTGACGTCACGGTAGCGTAATAATAAATGAGAGAGAATAGAAATAGATAATGCGACTTATGTGTACACTCTACCATTTTGGAGGTCCACTCGATGGTAAATTACAGCGATTGGTTGGTGTGACCGGAAGTGTTTGTGTTTGTTGTCGTAAAGGTGTATAAGAGGTAATGTATCTACGCTAATAATAATTCACGTTTGTCGGATGCTTAGTTAGATTTTGTCAGTTTAAATATGGGTGTATGTAAATATTTATACAGTGTTTTTGAGGTAACGTATTGGTTATCGAGTACTGCACTCATGGTCTCGAGAAATAAACCCAATTTAAGTACACATACTGCACTGTGCAATTTACTGCCCTATAATGTAGTTATTCAATGAATAAATCAGAAAATACTAAATATAACTCTAAATTGGAGATATGGGAATAAGCTCCCTATCCACTGGGAAATGAGAAAGTAAATCAGTTTTCACTACACAGCGAACATTGTATGCGTCTACATTCCATACATTAAACGTTATGTAAATATTTGCATTAAAGTCCTTAGAGATTTTAAAGTGACATGAAAGTAAAAAATAAGCTTTCATGGCTTGGATAGGGCATGCGCTTTTAAAAGACTTAAAGGGACAGTAAAGTCATAATTAGACATTCATGATTTAGACAGAGCATACAATTTTTAGCAATTTTACAATTTACTTCTATTATTTAATTTGCTTCCTTCTCTTGTTATCCTTTGCTGAAAGGTTTATCTAGGTAAGCTCAGGAGCAGCAAAGAACCCAGGTTCTAGCTGCTGATTGGTGGCTGCAGATTTATACTGATTGTCATTGGCTTAACCATGTGTTCAGTTAGAAACCAGTAGTGCATTTCTGCTCCTTCACGAAATAATAAGAGAATGAAGCAAATTTTATATAATTTGGAAAGTTTTTGGGTTTCATGTCCCTTTAATTCCCCCCCCCCCTCACATTTACTTTGTTTTTTAGTATGCACAGGTAGGCTCAGTAACAGCAATGCACTACGGGAGCTACCTGATGAGTGGCATTTACACACAATTTTGTCAGCTGATGGTTTTTTGCTTGGTGCCAGTAGTGCATTACTTCTCTTGAGCTGTCTGTATGTTTAACCCCTTTGAAATGGGTTAATATATAGTTGTACACAAACAATAGTGCAATAATTTAATACTCTAAGATAGTAGAGCAGTGTTTCTCAACTGTGGTCCTCAAGTTCTCCCAACAGGCCAGGTTTTCATTATAGCTGAACTTGAGCACAGGTGAAATATTCAGCTGATCAGTAACCATGGTAACTAACTTGCTCTCACCCTATAGCTGATTATTTCACCTGTGCTCTAGTTTGGCTATAATTAAAAAAAACTGGCCTGTTAGGGGTACTTGAGGACCGTGGTTGAGAAACGCTGTAGTAGAGCATTTTGTTTTTATATTTTTAACTCCCTGCTGCTGGCAGTTCTCAAATTTTGTAACTTGAGTGTACACTAGCCCTTAGTTAGCGTTGCTTTTAAAACAATGTGCTAATATTATCTATTGTTATTCAACATCCCTAAATACCTAAGTATTTAACTAACACTGGCTTAATTCTATTCATGTTTATTTAGCAGCAAATTAATGCAGAAGATGGCAGTTGCCAGAAGCATTCAGCTATTTTTGGTGCCGGATTCCTTCTTGTGAAAGTGCAACACAGATATTAGGGGTTGATTTATCAAAGGCTTTCGCCAGCCTTTGAAACCCTACGGCTGCAGGTTCTCACAAGAGAACCTGCATGCCGTATTTAACAAGCAACGGTCATCAGAGGCGGACAGGGGCGCATAGATGCGCCCCTGTCCACCTCAGTTTTGATAAATCGACCCCTTAGTGTGTTGCACTTTAACAAGTAAAAATAGCTCAGAAAATAGGCGAATGCCGCTGGTAGCCTCCATCTTTGGCCTTCGTTTCCTGCCAAATGTCACAAATACACATGCCTACTTAATACCAACAGACCTTTTAGTTTTTTTTGTCCATGGGCTTTCAATCTTTCATTACTATGAAAACTACACAATGAGGATTAAATATAGCACACAACATAGCTTAAAGGGCGATTATAGTAATGGTCTTGAGCGGAAAATACTGCTGATACAATCAACAGAGCTAGTTCCACACCTGAGTCATGCAACTAGTGCTCTGCAAGTCCTTTGCAGGGTTAAACACAGTAGTTTAAGTTGATAGTGATGTCGCAAACCTAAACTTTTGGGTTCGCAAACCGGGGTGAACCGCCATAGACTTCAATAGGCAGGCAAATTTTAAAACCCACAGGGACTCTTTCTGGCCACAATAGTGATGGAAAAGTTGTTTCAAAGGGACTAACACCTGGACTGTGGCATGCCGGTGGGGGATCCATGGCAAAACTCCCATGGAAAATTACATAGTTGATGCAGAGTCTGGTTTTAATCCATAAAGGGCATAAATCACCTAACATTCCTAAATTGTTTGGAATAACGTGCTTTAAAACATCAGGTATGATGTTGTATCGATCAGGTAGTGTAAGGGTTACGCCCGCTTCACAGTGCGCAGTGTAGGTGATATACCTGCCCTGACCATGCTTTGCAGACCAGGTATCAGTGGTCAGATGGAACCTTGCCCCAACACTGTGTGCCAGACATGCCATTATAGCAGACTTATATGGCTTTGGCGTTGCTTTTTGGTAATTAGAAGGCTGCTAAATGCCACTGCGCACCACACGTGTTTTATGCCCATCAGTGAAGGGGTTAATTAGGGAGCATGTAGGAAGCTTGTAGAGTTAATTTTAGCTTAAGTGTAGTGTAGTAGACAACCCAAAGTATTGATCTAGGCCCATTTTGGTATATTTAATGCCACCATTTCACCGCCAAATGCGATCAAATTTGAAAAAAACTTAATTTTTTTCGCAATTTTAGGTTTCTCACTGAAATTATTTACAAACAGCTTGTGCAATTATGGCACAAATGGTTGTAAATGCTTCTCTGGGATCCCCTTTGTTAAATAGCAGACATATATGACTTTGGCGTTGCTTTCTGGTAATTAGAAGGCCGCTAAATGCTGCTGCGCATCACACGTGTATTATGGCTAGCAGTGAAGGGGTTAATTAGGTAGTTTGTAGGGAGCTTGCAGGGTTAATTTTAGCTTTAGTGTAGAGATCAGCCTCCCACCTGACACATCAGACCCCCTGATCCCTCCCAAACAGCTCTCTTCCCTCCCCCGCCCCACAATTGTCCCTGCCATCTTAAGTACTGGCAGAAAGTCTGCCAGTACTAAAATAAGTTTTTTTTTTTTAAGCATATTTACATATGCTGTGGTGTAGCATCCCCCCTTAGCCCCCAACCTCCCTGATCCACCCCCAAAACAGCTCTCTAACCCTCCTCATCTGCCTTATTGGCGGCCATCTTGGGTACTGGCAGCTGTCTGCTATTATTTCACAGTCAAAAAGTGTTTTTTTAAATGTACACTACTGTTACACCAGATATGAGTGGTGGCACTGGGCAAGTGGGCACATTATACGCCGTGAGCCTGACACACACGCTGGCAGGCAGGCAACTGCAATTAGATTACACAGGGGGAAAAAAAAAAAAAAAGCAGACTGATGTTCTAGCCCTAAAAAGGGCTTTTTGGGGTGCTGTCCTTACAGCAGAAATCAGATGAGTCCTTCAGGACTGTAGTGGACACTGAATACACTAGCCTAGCTATCGATTTCCCTATTAAATCAGCAGCAGCTACACTGTCCCTCCTCTCACTAAGAATGCAGCTTCCGAATGAATCTAAAATGGATGCTGTCCAGGAGGTGGGAGGGTCTGGGAGGGAGGGTCTGCTGCTGATTGGCTGGAATGTGTCTTCTGACTGTGAGGTATAGGGTCAAAGTTTACTCAATGATGAGGAATAGGGGGCGGACCGAACATGGCATATGTTCGCCGTCCGCGGGGAACGCGAACATGCTATGTTCGCCGGGAACTATTCGCGACATCACTATTGATAGTTTTAAAATGATATGCTGTAATGGATTAGAGTGTCATTTTTTTTACTCTAATGGTCCTTTAAAGGGAAGGGATAGTGAAGTCAGAATGAAACTTTTATGACTCAGAGCATGCAATTTTAAACTACTTTCCAATATATCTGTTGCCTTGTTCTGTTTGTATCCTTTGTTGAAAAATATACATGCTCTTATTCTATATTGCATTAAAGTTTAAAACTGCTTACCCTGCAAGCATATGTGTTTAACCCTCGCAAAGGGGAACAACATATAGTTAAAGTACTGCTTGAGAACCTCTGTCCCTGAGCAAACAGGGTTGGCAAGCCAATCAGCAGTTGCAGTTGCATGGCCCAACAATCACTTACTCAGAATTCAGTTTTTTAACTATGTGCTTAACCAATTTGAGGGTCACATTTTATCAAAAATCTTAGGCAAATGTATGCATTTATCAGGCCTGTTTTGATAGGCTAAATGGTTTTATATTGTTTTCGGAACACCTCTTAACCCTCTGTGTTCTGACATTTTCATTTTATTTTGCAGTGCTTCAAAATGAGTCAATATGTTGTTTCTAGAGCTGCAAGTGGCAAAAAACAGGTGCGAACATGAACTTTGTGGGTATTATTTATTTTTGAACATGAACAATTTGTTTAATAACCTTTACATTTATATATGTATACACATGAATGGTTGTGGATAGTAAATAACTGTTTATATAAAGGTAGCCCTCTAATGTTGCTGGGGTTCCCCTCCTTAAGGATCAGATTTTAAAAAAAAAAGTTGTAAAATTAATCCAGTTATACAATGTAAGTCAATGGGAAGTTAATTATTTTCCAGGCCCCTCAAAATTGTAATATATAATATAATAGAACCATACATATTGGTTTTATGCTTGTTAGGCATGTTACTGTCCACCAATAAAGCCATTCTGTTTAGTGGGCAGTTTTTTTTTTTTTTTTGCAGCATTTATAAAGGACATTTTTTTTTTTTTTTTTTTTTTTTAATTTCTTTTATTGGATATCCAAAACAAAACAAAGTATACGTATACATACAATGATCAATACAAGCATGAGTGTTGAAATTTTACATGTGAAAATTTTACATTGTAATGACTCGTTTAACAAGAGGAAAAAAGGTTTGGATTCCTTTTAATAAATTTATCTGTAAAACAATAAAACAGACTGAAAAAAACTAGAATATAATCCTGACGAATTAATTGTGTAGTGTGAGCGCGCATCACCTCCCAGAGGGTCCGTGTAATTTAATAACTATTGGTGACCTATGAGACTCCTTATAACTGACCCCTTCTATGTCTGCCCCTTAGCCTCCCCCTTCTGGTCATACCTCCTCTATGGACCCAACACCGTATCTCAATATCAACCCTTGAATCTATGTTCTACGTAACCCTCCCACATTTCTTTCAGCTGAGCATATACTTCCATGCATTTTACTCGCATGTAGTGGTATTCTTCCATTTTTAAAATGTCATTACATTTATGTATCCATTGTGTTAAATCTGGGACATTTCTCGATTTCCATTTCTGGGCTATTAGGTTTTTCATGCTGTTACTTAAAATACACAACATTTTTCTTTGTGCAGTCGTAAATTTTTTAGGTGTACATAAGAATAACCATATTTTAGGGTCTGGAGGAATCGTTTTTTCCAGTATCTTGGAGGCTTCGGTGGCTATACTTTCCCATATTGGTGATATGCTATTGCACGACCACCATAGGTGTGACATTGTACCCCTCTCCATTTCACAGCGCCAACAAGTGTTGGTTCTTGTATGAAATAGTTTTTGAATCCTGACAGGTGTCATATACCACCTGTGAAGTATTTTGAGATTTAACTCTGTTAATTTGGCTGACACTAAAGATTTAGCTATATTATGGAAGACTCTCTTTGCCTCACCTTGATTAATATCAAGACCTAGTTCGTTATTCCATCTCTCCAAGTAATATGGGTTATGGCCCCGAGGTTGTATCTGCAAGATTTTATATAGTATGGAAAAGGAATGGCCTATTAGTTTAGACGATGTGCACATGTTTTCGAATTGAGTTAGGGGTCTAATTAGGTTTCTCCTATCGCTGTGTTTAGATATAAAGGAGATGCATTGCTGATGAAAAAGCCAGTCCCCAAACATCTGGAGGCCCTCCTCTACCAGTTTATCCCTTGTGTAAAATGCCTGTTCATTGCCCAGCTGTCGTACCTGCAGTGTTCTGCTTGTCATGCTGGATCTGTAGCGAGAGCAACGAGACCCGGGTGTAAAGTCATCATTTTCACTAAGAGGGGTCAAAGGGGAGTGTCTTGAAGACACGTGTGGGAATCTTAATAAGATATTGCTCCAAATTTTAAAGGTCTCAGATGTCAGCGTGTGTAGTTGATGGTCCCCACCTGTACCGCCCAGGCCAGCCCAACATTGGGAACCCAAATGGTTAAAGCTTGACATTTCATGTTCCAGCTGTACCCAGGCCTTATTTTGAAAATTATAGTGCCAGTCTAGTATTCGTTGTAGAAAGATTGCATATCTGTATTTCACCAAGTCAGGGACTCCCAGCCCGCCATTCAGTAAAGGTGTACACATAATATTTTTGTTTATTCTGGCCGCTTTCTTGTCCCAAACAAAGTCAAGGATTTTTGACTGCATGGATGAAAGAAAATTGGTTGGAAGTGGGATAGGTAGAGCTTGCAAGACATATAATATACGGGGCAAGACATTCATTTTGAATATATTAATTCTCCCCGTCCAGGAAGTTTGTAAGGATCTCCAGGAGGATAGATCCGCTATTAAACGTCTTTGTAAGGGGATGTAATTAGTGGTAAATAAATCTTGTGTGTTTTTTGTGAGCAGCATCCCCAAATATTTTAGGGATTTTTCCTGCCATCGAAAGGGACAGATGTTTCTTAATTGAGTAAGGTGGGTCTGTTCAAGGGAAATATTAAGTATTTCTGATTTTGATTTATTAATTAGGAAATTGGAGGCGAGCTGGAAATCCCTCAGGTGTTGTAGCACATGTGGTAGTGAAGAGAGTGGATTGGTAAGGGTAAATAGGATGTCGTCAGCGTAGAACATGATTTTATAGTCTCTTTCTTTAATTCTGACTCCCTCAATGTCTGCGTCTTTCCTAATTTTATCCGCCAGAGCTTCCACCGCACACGCAAACAGCAGAGGGGACAGGGGGCACCCCTGTCTCGTGCCGTTGCTTATTTGGAAGGGCTGGGACAGCACCCCGTTCACCAGAACCCTTGCTGATGGGGAACAGTACAATGCCATGATTTTTGATACAAAAGGGGACCCAATTCCAAATTTTTCTAATATTGACCGTAAAAATTTCCACCGGACGCGGTCAAAAGCTTTCTCCGCGTCCGTGGAAATCAGCACTAGTGGGATATTTTGTGATGTCGCGTAGTCTATAAGGTTAATGGCTCTCACCGTGTTGTCCCTTGCCTCCCTGCCAATAACGAAGCCTACTTGGTCCATATCAATTATCTGGGGAATGACAGGGTTCAGTCTGTTGGCCAGCAATTTAGCAAATATTTTTATATCATTATTTAGCAAGGATATAGGTCTAAAATTTTCCACTCTATCTGTATTCCTACCCGGTTTGGGGAGCACCACTATATGTGCAGCTAGGGATTCCTCTAGAAAGGGGTTCTTTTCCGAAATGGATTGAAATAATTCTAATAATTGGGGGGATAATATATCAGTGAATTTTTTATAGTAGTAGGTTGTGAAGCCATCAGGGCCGGGTGCTTTCTCATTAGGAAGATCTTTAATTATGCACTTTATTTCCTTTAATGTGAAGGGTTCATTAAGGCGAGTTCTTTCCTCTTCCCCTATATTAGGAAGCATTAATTGTTCTATAAATGTATGGGCGTTATCCGGGGAAGGTTCCTGCCGATTGTATAATTTTTCATAATAGGCGCGAAAAGCCTCAGCAATAAGTGCTGATGAGGTGCTCTCCCCCCCCCTATGGTCTTTTATTTTCATTATAAAGGATTTATTAATTTTGCGTTTCAGCTTCCTGGCAAAAAGTCTGCTACATTTGTTGTTACCCTCATAGGACATTTGTTTTAATTTAAGAGCGGATACCTTACACTCTTTGTCGATAATCATATTAAGCTTTCCTCTGTAATCCAACAAGCTGTCTAGTGTTTGTGTGTCGTTTGGGTCTTGTTTATGAGCTTTCTCTAGTTCCTCTATCTTATTCAAAACCGACTCAAAATATGTTCTTTGTTGTTTAATTTGGTGTGCCTTTAAACTCATGAATTCCCCCCTAAGAACCGCCTTATGGGCTCCCCATCAGTATTTAATGTCAGTGTCTGAATTGGAATTAAACTGGAAGAATTCAACCAAAGCTTTCTCTATTTTTACTGTGTATGTTGGGTCATCAAGGAGTCTGTCATCCAACTTCCATAGGTAGCTAGTACCCTCCCTGGTATCCCAATGCATTTTACAGCGGACCATGGAGTGGTCAGTCCAAGATGTGGGGAGTATCCTACAGTTCTCAACCATTGCCAGACTAGTAACATCCGTGAGGATGTAATCTATCCTGGAATATCTAACATGAGGGTGGGAATAGAATGTGTAATCTTTCGCTGTTCTATTGAGTATTCTCCATGTGTCATGAAGGGCTAAATCTCTAAGGCACTTTTTTAGCTTGTTAATGATTGCGTGTGTGGTAGAGGATGTCCCTGTGGAGTTGTCCATTGTGGGGTCTAATGTACAATTGAGGTCTCCACATACTATCAAGGTGCCCCTCGCTGCGTCTAGTATGGCGTTAGTTAAAGATTTAAAAAATGTGTCTTGTGATGTGTTTGGCGCGTAGGCGTTGACCAGTGTTACCTGTTTATGAAACAGCTTGCCCACTAGAATAAGGTATCTCCCTGAAGTATCCTTTATGCACTTGTGGGCCTGAAATGCTATACCTTTCCTAAACAGTATGCCTACCCCACCCTTTTTGGTGTTGTTGGAAGCGTAATAAGAGTCTCCAAATTTGTATTTAAACGTCTGGGGTTCTCTATTTTTTAAGAAGTGCGTTTCTTGTATAAAGACCACGTCACCCTTCCTTTCCTTAAAATCTCTCATAGCTACGTGTCTCTTAGATGGACTATTAAGGCCCTTTGCGTTAATGGTAATGAAGGTGATTCCCTTTTGCTTATTTATTGATTCCATGTTTTATGTAGTGTTGAAAGCACCCATAATCGCCCCGGGTCCCTGTCTGATGAATGCGTATACAGTAAATCCCCCAAGATGTCACGCGCCCCCCACTAGTTTGGAAATTGTGATATTTGGACGTCAGTCTATGAAAAACTACAAAACTAACAAAAACATATAATAAACTTGTAAAAACAACCATTAAACAGTGAACTGTAAGAACAAAATAATAATTCAGTGCAAGGAAAAAGGTAAAGAAGGAGGAATGCTAAACAACAGCATCTCCCTCTCATGTGAATGTACTTCCCAACCACCCCACAGAACACACAACATTTCACAAAACCAGCTTGTTTAGGCATAATGTTTAACTCTTCACCTCCCCACAGAAGTAAATTGCATATTCATTTTTTAGAAAATTTGAAATTAAATACAATCTCACCCATCAGTGTTCCGCTTCATGTCTCTTGGACGGTAGAAATCATGGCATTTTTGTTAACAGATTCATTTCTGTCCTTTTTTCGTTTGCCAGAGCTCACCAGCTGCCACCGATTTCTTCCCTGAAGTGAGCTCTGATCTGATTGCTCCCCGAGATCTTTGCTCCCCTGGGGTTCAAAGTCTGGGGGAGTGTTGAAGGTTATGTTTAGTCCCTTAGAAAGAGTCTCTAGGTCGTGTGGTTCTTTATAGGTAAAGGACTTGCCGTCAAATGAAACTACCAAGCTAAAGGGGTACCCCCAGCGATATTTAATCTTCTTGTCCCTGAGCACTCTAGTTATAAAAGCAATGTCTCTTCTCCTCTGCAGCGTGTTGGGGCTCAGGTCCAGGTAGATTTGTAGATTGTGATCCATGTATAATATGTCTCTTAGTTGGCGGGCAGCAGCCCACACCTCCTCTTTATCTTTGTATCGTAGGAACCTCAGTATCACGTCCCGCGGGGGGGCCTTGTCTGGTGGGGGAGGTCTAAGGGCCCTATGGACCCTATCTAATTCCACATTTGGGGCTTGCTGGTCTTTCTTCAGATGACGAAACAGATCTTGGACATAAGTTTCCAACTCAGCGTTAGTGATTTTCTCTGGTATACCGCGGATCCTTAGATTATTTCTGCGGTTTCTATTGTCCATATCGTCTAGTCTGTCCTGTAGTGCGGACAATTTAGCTTCATGTATGTTAGCTTGTGTTGTAATTGAGTCGGTCAGGGTATTCAGTGTCTCCTGTGTCTCCTCTATATCTTCCAGCCTAAGCCCAATCTCAGAGACCTCTTTTCTTATAGTTGTAAGCTCCGTTTTAATTAAATTCTTTAAGGAATCAAAGTCTGTTTTTTAAGGGAGATTGGCAATATCAGATTTTAGCTGGTTCATGAGCTCCACTGGGGCCACTTGCTGTTGAGTGTTATCTGTAGGAGTCTGTGTGTTGCTCCCTGTGTCTCTTTGCTCCGTATTAGTCGTGTCATTGGTGCAGAAAAAGTTGCTCACAGACACAGGCAGCGTTGCTTGTTTATTAGCTTTATCCATTTTTGGGCCCTTTCTTGATGCCATTCTCCTTTCTCCCTTTTTCTGTCACTCTTAGAAGTACACTGATCCCCTTCACCAGTATGGATGTAGGTGATGCACAATATCTCCCTTGTTCTTGTACAAACTAACCGCTCTGCAGTTCAGTATACCAGAGTAATGATGATATAAGACTGTGGATATTTGTTTATTTTCCCTCCCTTGTATCTAAGCCTTTCATGTGGGGATCGTGGATATCATGCCTGGTTTTTAAGTCACTTGTTTCTAATTTGCGCTATTGCTGTGCCCCCGTTGTGGTGTCAGGAAGTTCTTTTATATGTCATCCAGCCGCATATTTAGAATAACGGGCCTACGCCACGTGGGATTATGGCTCAGGTCGCGGCATGCTTAGTGATGTTTACCCGTTTAGGTTATGTGCGGCAGTGTCAGCCGAATTGTCCATTTGTAGCCTACAGGGCTATTTGACAGTGCGCCCTGTGCTGGATATGTTTCCACCTCTGCCGCTCCATTCACCCACACAGGGACCGGGAGGGCTGTTTATAATATTTGGCAAGATGGCGCCGGTCCCCGTGAGTGTATGAGCGCAGCTATATAAAGTGTTGATTACAGACCTGCGGTCACGGCATAGCTCCCCTCAGGGTCCCACGAACGCAGGGTATCTTTAGATGTGGATTGAGGCCGTCTGCAGCATCGGTGGCCGGTATCAATATGAGGGAAATGAGTTATCCAGACCGGAGCTCTATCTCAGTGCGGCCATGTTCCGGCACGGCCAGGCTCCGCCCCATAAAGGATATTTTTTTTAACAGTATGCAGAGACATACACCTCCTGTTAGCCTAATATTAAAAAGGCCAACATGGAAAAATATTTGTCACTGCTTTTTTAAACTGCATAATATCAATATCTTGTACAGGTTCTTTAAGAAAGAAAACAAATGGCAAACTACTCACATTTGCTGTACACTGTACACTCACAAAGCTGTACTGTAAATGCAGGGGGCAAAAACTGATTTCAGTTAAGCAGCCACAAGGAACAGTGACTGCTGTGAATCATTGCAAATTGAACTGGCGGTGTGTCTGTATATAATATTTACACACAAAAGTTTGGGGGAGACTTACTTTAACAGTCACCTGTCAGGGTTTACAGCCACATATCAGTAAATTCCAAGGACGCCAATATTAAGCAGAAAAGGGGAGGTGCAAAATTTTATTGTGACTTTTCTGGGTACTAACGTGAGATTTTGGGATTGCCATGAAATGTCACAATAAATTGTATGTGAATTTGAAGACCAGTGAGTGATTTTTTCCCCCCCTTTCATTGTTACTGCTGAGGTGTGTGTATATGTACAGGGAGTGCAGAATTATTAGGCAAATTAGTATTTTGACCACATCATCCTCTTTATGCATGTTGTCTTACTCCAAGCTGTATAGGCTTGAAAGCCTACTACCAATTAAGCATATTAGGTGATGTGCATCTCTGTAATGAGAAGGGGTGTGCTCTAATGACATCAACACCCTATATCAGGTGTGCATAATTATTAGGCAACTTCCTTTCCTTTGGCAAAATGGGTCAAAAGAAGGACTTGACAGGCTCAGAAAAGTAAAAAATAGTGAGATATCTTGCAGAGGGATGCAGCACTCTTAAAATTGCAAAGCTTCTGAAGCGTGATCATCGAACAATCAAGCGTTTCATTCAAAATAGTCAACAGGGTCACAAGAAGCGTGTGGAAAAACCAAGGCGCAAAATAACTGCCCATGAACTGAGAAAAGTCAAGCGTGCAGCTGCCAAGATGCCACTTGCCACCAGTTTGGCCATATTTCAGAGCTGCAACATCACTGGAGTGCCCAAAAGCACAAGGTGTGCAATACTCAGAGACATGGCCAAGGTAAGAAAGGCTGAAAGACGACCACCACTGAACAAGACATACAAGCTGAAACGTCAAGACTGGGCCAAGAAATATCTCAAGACTGATTTTTCTAAGGTTTTATGGACTGATGAAATGAGAGTGAGTCTTGATGGGCCAGATGGATGGGCCCGTGGCTGGATTGGTAAAGGGCAGAGAGCTCCAGTCCGACTCAGACGCCAGCAAGGTGGAGGTGGAGTACTGGTTTGGGCTGGTATCATCAAAGATGAGCTTGTGGGACCTTTTCGGGTTGAGGATGGAGTCAAGCTCAACTCCCAGTCCTACTGCTAGTTTCTGGAAGACACCTTCTTCAAGCAGTGGTACAGGAAGAAGTCTGCATCCTTCAAGAAAAACATGATTTTCATGCAGGACAATGCTCCATCACACGCGTCCAAGTACTCCACAGCGTGGCTGGCAAGAAAGGGTATAAAAGAAGAAAATCTAATGACATGGCCTCCTTGTTCACCTGATCTGAACCCCATTGAGAACCTGTGGTCCATCATCAAATGTGAGATTTACAAGGAGGGAAAACAGTACACCTCTCTGAACAGTGTCTGGGAGGCTGTGGTTGCTGCTGCACGCAATGTTGATGGTGAACAGATCAAAACACTGACAGAATCCATGGATGACAGGCTTTTGAGTGTCCTTGCAAAGAAAGGTGGCTATATTGGTCACTGATTTGTTTTTGTTTTGTTTTTGAATGTCAGAAATGTATATTTGTGAATGTTGAGATGTTATATTGGTTTCACTGGTAAAAATAATTGAAATGGGTATATATTTGTTTTTTGTTAAGTTGCCTAATAATTATGCACAGTAATAGTCACCTGCACACACAGATATCCCCCTAAAATAGCTATAACTAAAAACAAACTAAAAACTACTTCCAAAACTATTCAGCTTTGATATTAATTAGTTTTTTGGGTTCATTGAGAACATGGTTGTTGTTCAATAATAAAATTAATCCTCAAAAATACAACTTGCCTAATAATTCTGCACTCCCTGTATGTGTGTGTATATATATATATATATATATATATATATATATATATATATATATATATATATATATATATACATACACACACACACAGGGCCCTTGGTTTAAACCGGTTCAATTTTCATAGGTTCAGAATAACAACCTTTTTTATTTTTCAAGTCATGTGACTGCTATTAAAAAGCAGTGCACTAATTAAAATAGCCAGTAGGTGGAACTGTCCGCTTGTGTTGCAGCAAAGTTATGCAAGCTTATCATACTGAAATTAATCTGTGTACACAGAACAGACCTTAGCTATAAAGCAGCTTTTAAAGCAACAAGATCTAACAGCCACTTCCCTATTATCTTCCTGTCCAGCTGCTTGATGTGAGGGTGCCTAACTGCTTAATCAGTCCAGATTGAAATGCGTAGAATAGGTGCATACCCAATATTATCTAGCATGCTAACAATGCAGAGAACTGTTTGCAGAAAAATGCAAGTAAAAAAAAAAATGTTTTTTTTTCAGTAAACTTAGTTTGATGATATAGTCTGTTGTTGATTATTTAATTGTTTAGCATTTAAAGTCTTCATTTCAAAGCTTTAAAAATAATGTATTAGGTGTTACTTATATACATTTTTAGAGGGGCCTGGAACCTAACTCTCTCACTTCCCATTGACTTACATTATAAACTGGGTTTCAATTTACAACTGTTTAAATTTGCAACCATTCCTTCTGGAACCTAACCCCGGGCTACGTGTATGTGTGTGTGTGTATATCTATCTATCTATCTATCTATCTATTATAATTTATTGTGTTTTATGTGTCCTCATGGATGCATTGGCAGTTCCCATATAGAGCAAAAGTTTATTTTAGATTTTTCATCAGATGAGCACCTAAACTATGTAACACATTGTTTTTGATGAATTGAATGTTGGTTTGAGTATGTTTTCCCATTTTTTAATGGATTTGTAATGCATGGTAAATACAGCAGGGTTATCTTTGAGAAGTCAGCAGGGTGCATTTCCAAATTTATAGAGTTAAATTACATGAAAAGAGGGCAGATTAATATGGGCCATTTAATGCGATTTGAAACCAGGCTCATATATTTTTGTGCTGTACCACAAGGATTCTTTTTTGCTAAAGTACTTAGGCACTCAGTAATGTAATTTTATTTCCAGCTGGCATAAACACAAAATAAGTGTTTTTTAATCTTGCAAAGTCAGACAGCAGGTTGATATTGGAAATGTTTCTTAGTAACATTAGAACATTAGCTTTTTGATTTAACCAATTTTTTGATGATCTTATTAAGTATATATTTTACTAATGACTCTGTTTTCCAGAATGTTTCAAAACCTCATTTCCAACAAAAATACAAAATGAGTGAGAAAATGCCTCCTGATAGAGAGAGAGATATCTATCAGGTAAGTGTTTTTTTTCCCCTGTGGCTGCCTTGAAATAATAACTGAATGATACTTGTATATTAATTATGTTATTAATTTAAATATGTAATCAATACTATGATGTGTGTCTGTATATGTGTGTATGTGTATATGTGTGTGTGTATATATATATATATATATATATATATATATATATATATATATATATATATATATATATATATATATATATATATATATATATATATATATATATATATATATATATATATATATGTGTTACTGGTAAAGCCAAAATTCCGGGTAATCCTAGGATTACCCAATGGCTGTGGGTAAAGCCCAAAATAAGATCATACTTTGGCCTTACCCGGGTAATCCTAGGATTACCCAAACACTTCTGGATAAAGCTAATAAAGTCATACATTTGGCTTTACCTGGGTAATGCTAGGAAAACACACCAACAATAAATTAAACATTTTTATTTTGGATTACACAAACACTTATATACAATGTTTTTGTTACAACAACAGGAAAGTATTAGTATTTCATACTAGTGGATAAGCCTGCCCAGAGGGCAGTCTAATTATTTTTTAAACTAAAAAAGCTAACATTACAGGAAATAAAAAAAATCAAATAACCAAATTTAACAAAATTAAACCTAATCCCTATGAAAATAAAAAAAACAAAACAAAATAAAAACACCCTCCTATAAAAATATACATATAAGTCCCACCTAACATTAAACCCCCCCAACCCCCAAAATAAACCTAACACTAAAATAACCTAATCTACCCATTGCCCTGAAAAGGGCATTTGTTTGGGCATTGCCCTTAAAAGGGCATTTAGCTCTTTTACTGCCCATCCCTAATCCATTCTCTTTTACAAAAAATATACAAAGTCCCACCTAACATTAAACTCCCCCACCCCCCTATTCAAATCAGCCAATATAATTTCACTTGCTCTCATGCTAGTGGCTAATTTAAACAGCCAATAGGATTTGAGTAGCTTTCATCCTATTGGCTGATTTGAATTGGAAGACTCAAATCAGCCAATAGGAATTCAAGGGATGCCATCTTTGATCGCGTACCTTGAATTCACTATTCAGTGTATGGCGGAGATCGTAAGAAGAGGATCCTCCACGTTCCATGGCTCCGCGGTCGCCGGTCTTCAGTCTTTAGCACCGCTCCGCGCAGGATGTTCCTGGAAGAAGAAGAGGTTGCACTTGGAAGAAAACTTCACCGCCTGGAACAGGACCTTCTCCGCCGGATTTCAGGAACCGTGAGTACCAACCTGGGGGTTAGACTTAGGATTTTTTAAGGGTGTTTTTTGGGGGGATTTGTTTTATTTAGATTAGGGATGGGCAGAAAAAGAGCTAAATGCCCTTTTCAGGGCAATGAGTAGTTTAGTTTTTTTTAGTGTTAGGTTCTTTTATTTTGGGGGGTGGGGGGGTTAATGCTAGGTGGAACTTTGTATATTTTTTGTAAAGAGCTGATTATCTTGGGGCAATGCCCTGCAAAAAGCCCTTTTATGGGCTACTGGTAGTTTATTATTAGATTAGGGGGTGTTTTTTATTTTGGGGTGGTCTTTTTATTTGAATAGGGATTAGGTTTAATTTTGTTAAATTTGGTAAATTTATTTTTTTATTTTCTGTAATGTTAGCTTTTTTTATTTTTTGTAACTTTACAATGTATTAGTTTATTTAATGAGATGTTAGGTTAGGGGGTGTTAGGTTAGTGTACTGTACTTAGTCATTTAAATAGTTATTTGCGTTGTGGGTTTTTGCGGTTTAAAGGGTTAATAAGTTAAATAGGTTTATTGCAATATAAGGGTTTTGCGGTTTAGGGGTTAATAGGGTAAATAGGTTTATTGCGATGTAGGGATTTTGTGGTTTAGGGGTTAATAGAGTAAAAAGGGTTTATTGCGATAATAGGCATTTTGTGGTTTGGGAGTTAATACTTCGTGTAGGATTTTTTTTTTGGTTATATTTTGTGCGGGCGGTGTTTTTTAATACTTGATGCAGGCGTTTTTTGTTTTTTTAAATACTTTAATGTGGGTGATTAGGTGTTGCTTTTGTAATGCTCCGTTTGCCTTCACTGCATCCACCGGTATCCAGTTTGCGCTGCATCCCGGGGGATTCCGAAAATGGCAGGGTGGGGAAATAATCCACCTTTGGTGGATTCTTTCACCACACTGCCATTTTCGGAATTCAACAGGATGCAGCTTTGCTGCATCCAGTTGAATTATTTTGTCCTCGAGCTGCATATATTCCATTCAGGATGCTTGTGCAAGTGCCGACGGCGGCAGACATTACATACGCAATTATAGATATGGATTTTTCATATGTTTTTGTACCTTGTTTTGTTACAACAGGAAATTAAACATTTTTACAACGACATGAAACATTTTTCAAAATTAAACATTTTTATTTTTCATATGTTTTCTACCATGTTTTCTCCTATTAAGTGTGGTCAGTCCACGGGTCATCATTACTTCTGGGATATTATCTCCTCCCCTACAGGAAGTGCAAGAGGATTCACCCAGCAGAGCTGCTATATAGCTCCTCCCCTCTACGTCACCTCCAGTCATTCTCTTGCACCCAACGAATAGATAGGATGTGTGAGAGGACTGTGGTGATTTTAATTAGTTTATTACCTTCAATCAAAAGTTTGTTATTTTATAAATAGCACCGGAGTGTGTTATTCATTCTCTGGTAGAATTTGAAGAAGAATCTACCTGAGTTTTTTCTATGATTTTAGCCGGAGTAGTTAAGATCATATTGCTGTTTCTCGGCCATCTGAGGAGAGGTAAACTTCAGATCAGGGGACAGCGGGCAGATTAATCTGCAAAGAGGTATGTAGCAGTTTATTATTTTCTGACATGGAATTGATGAGAAAATCCTGCCATACCGTTATAATGTAAACTCAGCCTTAAATACAGTGGATGTATCTGGTATCAGGCTGTCATGTATGTATACTTTACACTTCAGTATTCTGGGGAATGGTACTTCACTGGATTTATACTGTATGCATAGACTTAACCTAATTTGCAGGGACTTGCAATAGGTTTTTAAATAACAATTAATTTATTGAGGTTAAACGTTTTTTGCTGGCATGTAAAATCGTTTATTTCTCTGAGGTACTGGGTGAAAAAATGTTTTGGGCACTGTTTTTTCCACTTGGCAATAGTTTTGTTTAAATTTAAACAGTTTACTGATATCTCTCACTGTTATGTGTGAGGGGGAGGGGCCATTTTTGGCGCCTTTACTACGCATCAAAAAACTCAGTCAGAGGTTCATTTTCTTCCTGCATGATCCGGTTCATCTCTACAGAACTCGGGGATCTTCAAAGCTTGTTTTGAGGGAGGTAATCATTCACAGCAGAGCTGTGAAGATTGTAGTTGACTGTGATAAAAAACGTTTATTTGTGTATTTTTTCTGCTGTCAGGGTTAGTTATCCTTTGCTAATGGGAACAATCCTTTGCTAAAATTGTATATTTCTTACAAAGATTTGATGCTATAATTTATTTATTTCAACTGTCATAATTTTTTCTGTGCTTCTTATAGGCACAGTTCGTTTTCATATTATTGTAAATTACTTGAAAAGCATTTCCAAGTTGCTAGTTAATTGCTAGTGTGTTAAACATGTCTGATTCAGAGGAAGATACATGTGCTATATGTGCTAATGCCAAAGTGGAGCCCAATAGAAATTTATGTACTAACTGTATTGATGCTACTTTAAATAAAAGTCAATCTGTACAAATTGAACATATTTCACCAAACAACGAGGGGAGAGTTATGCCGACTAACTCGCCTCACGTGTCAGTACCTGCATCTCCCGCTCGGGAGGTGCGTGATATTGTAGCGCCGAGTACATCTGGGCGGCCATTACAAATCACATTACAGGATATGGCTACTGTTATGACTGAAGTTTTGGCTAAACTACCAGAACTGAGAGGTAAGCGTGATCACTCTGGGGTGAGAACAGAGTGCGCTGATAATATTAGGGCCATGTCAGACACTGCGTCACAGGTCGCAGAACATGAGGACGGAGAACTTCATTCTGTGGGTGACGGTTCTGATCCAAACAGACTGGATTCAGATATTTCAAATTTTAAATTTAAGCTGGAAAACCTCCGTGTATTACTAGGGGAGGTATTAGCGGCTCTGAATGATTGTAACACAGTTGCAATACCAGAGAAAATGTGTAGGTTGGATAGATATTTTGCGGTACCGGCGAGTACTGATGTTTTTCCTATACCTAAGAGACTTACTGAAATTGTTACTAAGGAGTGGGATAGACCCGGTGTGCCGTTCTCACCCCCTCCGATATTTAGAAAAATGTTTCCAATAGACGCCACCACACGGGACTTATGGCAAACGGTCCCTAAGGTGGAGGGAGCAGTTTCTACTTTAGCTAAGCGTACCACTATCCCGGTGGAGGATAGCTGTGCTTTTTCAGATCCAATGGATAAAAAATTAGAGGGTTACCTTAAGAAAATGTTTGTTCAACAAGGTTTTATATTGCAACCTCTTGCATGTATTGCGCCTGTCACGGCTGCAGCAGCATTTTGGTTTGAGTCTCTGGAAGAGACACTTGAATCATCTACACTAGATGAGATTACACACAAACTTAAAGGGACAGTCAACACTTACTTTAACATGTTTTTATATTGAAAATAACAAAACGGAGGTCCGCCTACACTATACCCCTCCTGCCTTGCCGCCTTGCTTCTGTCCTAATCAGCGGCGCTAACTACTCTAATACCCGGTAAATATGGATGCCGGACTCCCCCCACCATTACGTAGCTGCCTTCTTCTTCAACTGATAAGCAAATCAGAATCCAGGCATCGGACAGAAATTGCAAGCGCGTGCAATTTCAGTCCGAGGACTGGATTCTGATTTGCTTATCAGTTGAAGAAGAAGGCAGCTACGTAATGGTGGGGGGAGTCTGGCATCCATATTTACCGGGTATTAGAGTAGTTAGCGCCGCTGATTAGGACAGAAGCAAGGCGGCAAGGCAGGAGGGGTATAGTGTAGGCGGACCTCCGTTTTGTTATTTTCAATATAAAAACATGTTAAAGTAAGTGTTGACTGTCCCTTTAAAGCCCTTAAGTTAGCTAACTCATTTATTTCAGATGCCGTAGTACATTTAACTAAACTTACGGCTAAGAATTCCGGATTCGCCATTCAGGCACGCAGAGCACTGTGGCTAAAATCCTGGTCAGCTGATGTTACTTCTAAATCTAAATTGCTTAATATACCTTTCAAAGGGCAGACCTTATTCGGGCCCGGGTTGAAAGAGATTATCGCTGACATTACAGGAGGTAAAGGCCATGCCCTGCCTCAGGACAAAGCCAAAGCTAAGGCTAGACAGTCTAATTTTCGTTCCTTTCGTAATTTCAAAGCAGGAGCAGCATCAACTTCCTCTGCACCAAAACAGGAAGGAGCTGTTGCTCGCTACAGACAAGGCTGGAAACCTAACCAGTCCTGGAACAAGGGCAAGCAGGCCAGGAAACCTGCTGCTGCCCCTAAGACAGCATGAATCGAGGGCCCCCGATCCGGGACCGGATCTAGTGGGGGGCAGACTTTCTCTCTTCGCCCAGGCTTGGGCAAGAGATGTTCAGGATCCCTGGGCGTTAGAGATCATATCTCAGGGATACCTTCTGGACTTCAAATCCTTTCCCCCAAGAGGGAGATTTCATCTGTCAAGGTTGTCAACAAACCAAACAAAGAAGGAAGCGTTTCTACGCTGCGTACAAGATCTTTTATTAATGGGAGTGATCCATCCAGTTCCGCGGTCGGAACAAGGACAAGGGTTTTACTCAAATCTGTTTGTAGTTCCCAAGAAAGAGGGAACTTTCAGGCCAATCTTGGATTTAAAGATCCTAAACAAATTCCTAAGAGTTCCATCGTTCAAGATGGAAACTATTCGAACAATTTTGCCCATGATCCAAGAGGGTCAGTACATGACCACAGTGGATTTAAAGGATGCTTACCTTCACATACCGATTCACAGAAATCATTACCGGTATCTAAGGTTTGCCTTTCTAGACAGGCATTACCAGTTTGTAGCTCTTCCATTCGGATTGGCTACGGCTCCAAGAATCTTAACAAAGGTTCTGGGTACTCTTCTGGCGGTACTAAGACCGCGAGGAATTTCGGTAGCTCCGTACCTAGACGACATTCTGATACAAGCTTCAAGCTTTCAAACTGCCAAGTCTCATACAGAGTTAGTACTGGCATTTCTAAGGTCGCATGGATGGAAGGTGAACGAAAAGAAGAGTTCTCTCTTTCCACTCACAAGAGTTCCCTTCTTGGGGACTCTTATAGATTCTGTAGAAATGAAGATTTACCTGACAGAAGACAGGTTAACAAAGCTTCAGAATGCATGCCGTGTCCTTCATTCCATTCAACACCCGTCAGTAGCTCAATGCATGGAGGTGATCGGATTAATGGTAGCGGCAATGGACATAGTCCCCTTTGCACGCCTACATCTCAGACCGCTGCAATTGTGCATGCTAAGTCAGTGGAATGGGGATTACTCAGATTTGTCCCCCACTCTGAATCTGAATCAAGAGACCAGAAATTCTCTTCTATGGTGGCTTTATCGGCCACATCTGTCCAGGGGGATGCCATTCAGCAGGCCAGACTGGACAATTGTAACAACAGACGCCAGCCTACTAGGTTGGGGCGCTGTCTGGAATTCTCTGAAGGCTCAGGGACTATGGAATCAGGAGGAGAGTCTCCTTCCAATAAACATTCTGGAATTGAGAGCAGTTCTCAATGCCCTTCTGGCTTGGCCCCAGTTAACAACTCGGGGGTTCATCAGGTTTCAGTCGGACAACATCACGACTGTAGCTTACATCAACCATCAGGGAGGGACAAGAAGCTCCCTAGCAATGATGGAAGTATCAAAGATAATTCGCTGGGCAGAGTCTCACTCTTGCCACCTGTCTGCAATCCACATCCCGGGAGTGGAGAACTGGGAGGCGGATTTCTTAAGTCGTCAGACTTTTCATCCGGGGGAGTGGGAACTTCATCCGGAGGTCTTTGCCCAAATACTTCGACGTTGGGGCAAACCAGAGATAGATCTCATGGCGTCTCGTCAGAACGCCAAGCTTCCTCGCTACGGGTCCAGATCCAGGGATCCGGGAGCGGTTCTGATAGATGCTCTGACAGCACCTTGGACCTTCAAGATGGCTTATGTGTTTCCACCCTTCCCGATGCTTCCTCGATTGATTGCCAGAATCAAACAGGAGAGAGCATCAGTGATTCTAATAGCACCTGCATGGCCACGCAGGACTTGGTATGCAGATCTAGTGGACATGTCATCCTGTCCGCCTTGGTCTCTACCTCTGAAACAGGACCTTCTGATCCAGGGTCCATTCAAGCATCAAAATCTAACTTCTCTGAAGCTGACTGCTTGGAAATTGAACGTTTGATTTTATCAAAACGTGGGTTTTCTGAGCCAGTTATTGATACCTTAATACAGGCTAGGAAGCCTGTTATCAGAAGGATTTACCATAAAATATGGCGTAAATACTTATATTGGTGCGAATCCAAGAGTTACTCATGGAGTAAGGTTAGGATTCCAAGGATATTGTCTTTTCTACAAGAAGGTTTAGAAAAGGGTTTATCCGCTAGTTCCTTAAAGGGACAGATTTCAGCTCTGTCCATTCTTTTTCACAAACGTCTGTCAGAAGTTCCGGACGTTCAAGCTTTCTGTCAGGCTTTAGCTAGAATCAAGCCTGTGTTTAAAACTGTTGCTCCGCCATGGAGTTTGAACTTAGTTCTTAATGTTTTACAGGGTGTTCCGTTTGAACCCCTTCATTCCATTGATATCAAGTTGTTATCTTGGAAAGTTCTGTTTTTAATGGCTATTTCCTCAGCTCGAAGAGTCTCTGAGTTATCTGCCTTACATTGTGATTCTCCTTATCTGATTTTTCATTCAGACAAGGTAGTTCTGCGTACTAAACCTGGGTTCCTACCTAAGGTGGTCACTAACAGGAATATCAATCAAGAGATTGTTGTTCCATCTTTGTGTCCTAATCCTTCCTCGAAGAAGGAACGTCTGCTACACAATCTAGATGTAGTCCGTGCCCTGAAATTTTATCTACAGGCAACTAAGGATTTTCGTCAAACGTCTTCCCTGTTTGTCGTTTATTCTGGCCAGAGGAGAGGTCAAAAAGCTTCGGCTACCTCTCTCTCTTTTTGGCTTCGTAGCATAATACGATTAGCCTATGAGACTGCTGGACAGCAGCCTCCTGAAAGAATTACAGCTCATTCTACTAGAGCTGTGGCTTCCACTTGGGCCTTTAAGAATGAGGCTTCTGTTGAACAGATTTGCAAGGCTGCAACTTGGTCTTCTCTTCATACTTTTTCCAAATTTTACAAATTTGACACTTTTGCTTCTTCGGAGGCTGTTTTTGGGAGAAAGGTTCTTCAGGCAGTGGTTCCCTCCGTATAAAGAGCCTGCCTGTCCCTCCCGTCATCCGTGTACTTTTGCTTTGGTATTGGTATCCCAGAAGTAATGATGACCCGTGGACTGACCACACTTAACAGGAGAAAACAAAATTTATGCTTACCTGATAAATTCATTTCTCCTGTAGTGTGGTCAGTCCACGGCCCGCCCTGTTTTTTATGGCAGGCTAAAAATTTTTTGGATTATACTCCAGTCACCACTACACCCTTGGGCTTCTCCTTTCTCGTTGGTCCTTTGGTCGAATGACTGGAGGTGACGTAGAGGGGAGGAGCTATATAGCAGCTCTGCTGGGTGAATCCTCTTGCACTTCCTGTAGGGGAGGAGATAATATCCCAGAAGTAATGATGACCCGTGGACTGACCACACTACAGGAGAAATGAATTTATCAGGTAAGCATAAATTTTGTTTTTTTACAACCGGAAATTAAGCATTTTTGTGTTCTTGGACAGACCAGACTGTCTGTCGCACACGTATTCTGTCCAAGAAACTTCAAAAGCATGTTGTGGGGGGTGGGACACATGGTTAGGATCCAGAAGAGGTTGCGGCACTCAAGACTCTGATTAGAAATTAACTCTCTGGAGCGTATATGCCCTCAGCCGTTAATGCATGATCTTATCTGATTGGTTGTGCATCCAGTGACCTCACAGAGACACGGACCAATCAGATCATGCATTAACGGCTGAGGGCAGATACGCTTCAGAGAGTTCTGTTCTAATCGGAGCCTCAGGTGCCGCAAATGCCTCTAGGAACCTAACCATGGGTCCCACCCCCCACAATGTGCTTTTAAAGTTTCTTGGACAGAATGCGTGTGCAACAGACAGTCCGGTCTGTCCAAGAACACAGTAAAACAAAAATGTTTAATTTCCTGTTGTAAAAAAACATTGTAGAAAACATATGAAAAATTAAAATGTTTAATTTTTAAAATATATATGCTTCATGAATAAAAATGTTTAATTTCTTGTTGTTGTTGTAACAAAACATGGTACAAAACGTATGAAAATCCATATATGAAATGGAAAAATGTTTCATTTCTTGTTGTTGTAACAAAAAACATTGTACAACAAAAGGGTTTCTGTAATCCAAAATAAAAATGTTTAATGTTGGTGTGTTTTCCTAGCATTACCCGGTTAAAGCCAAATGTATGATTTTATTAGCTTTATCCAGAAGTGTTTGGGTAATCCTAAGATATATGTATATACACTATATGTATATATTTGTATATATCTGAAGTAGCAGATCTGCACTTGCTGGACGTTTTAGGGGATCAAACCGTCCCCTTCATCAGACCAAAAAAAATAAATATATATGTATGTATGTATGTTGCGGGTAAGGTCAGATATTGGGTAATTCTAGGATATTTTATATTTTACTAATGACTCTGTCTTCCAGAATGTTTCAAAACCTCAATTCCATCAAAAATACAAAATGAGTGAGAAAATGCCTCCTGATAGAGAGGGAGATATCTCCCAGGTAAGTGATTTTTTTTTTTTTTCCTTGACTGCCTAGCAACAATAACTGAATACTTGTATATTAATTACCTTATTAATTTAAATATGTAATCAACACTAAGTGTGTGTATGTGTATATATATATATATATATATATATTATTATTATTATTATTATTATTATTATTATTATTTATTATATTTTTTTTTTTAAATTAATCTCAGATATTGGGTAATTCTAGGATTACCCAGGTAAAACTGACGTTACCCAGCGGCTGTGGGTAAAGCCTGATGTAAGATCATACGTCAGGCTTTACCCGGATAATCCTAGGATTATCCAAACGCTTCTGGATAAAGCTAATCACAGCACTATTTTCGTCCTTTGAAGACGATAGTTCTTGCAAATCACTGCATCAAACATATGTACAATGCACTGCCTCCGCCTGGGTTCACTTGAGGTGAATGCCAGAGGATTGGGGGGGGCGCCCTACTTCAACACCTGGGGCGCCCCCCTTCAACCCCCCCAGGCAGAGGCAAAAAAAATAGTGTAGATGGGCTTTATCCAAAAAGCATTTGTATGATCTTACATCAGGCTTTACCCACAGCCACTGGAGTAATGTCTGTTTTTTACCCGGGTAATCTTAAGATTACGCGGATATCTCACTTTACCTGTAACATATATATTATATATCATTTATTTATTCTTATATTTTTCTTTTTTGCGTTATTGCATCTTATTGTTAAACTAATGCCCATGTGATTGGGCTGATGGTTCTACAAAATTAATACAATTGTTTTGATTTGCTATAAAGTAAGGCAAAATAATTCCCCATTTTGTGAAAACGTGTGTGCACGCTAGAAATATAAAGAGTGAATAGATCGCTTCAGCTGGAGGATGCTCTAAAACAGGGATGACTATACATTGCATATGGACTGGATTTTTTTTTTTTTTTTTTTTTTAACGTAGAGCGTTTGTGAGCACAATTTAAAGATACTACTTATTGAAAGAAAGAAAAAAACGAAATACCTTAGGTATATGTAAATATTCCTTAAAAAGAACAGTGATTTAACCAGTCATATGTAATTGTTCTTTCACAAGCACCAGTCTAGTTAGGCATTGTTGTATTTGTGACCCTGCATCTTTATTGGTACACACGTGCTGCTACAAGATAATATTGCTGTTATAAGATCAAAGTGCAGACAAATCCTCTGTGGTTTAAATAATTGTGCAGTATTACCACATGGTTTTTAGGGTGGACAGGCCTTCAGAGCTTCTTTATAAAGTTAAGGTGAACATTTTTTTGTTTTGTTTTTTTGTTGTTTTTTTTTTAACCTTTTTACAAAAACTGATCACCTCTCTTAGGAAATGATCTTTGGTTGTGGAAGATTTCTGTATATACAAGTATTGCACAGAGAGAGGTTACAATTGTACTCTTGTATTTGTTACCTATGTATTGTAGATGAACTAGTAGAAGTTAACTGTAGATGGTTGGTTATAGAAGACCATCATTCTTTAGTTTCTTTTAGAGAAGGTTGCCACATCATGTTTGTACTTCACAAATCTGAGAGATGATATAAAATGGGAATACTAATCATCAGGATGCTTTTTCTTACTGAGCAAGATTGTGAAGGGCAAGGGGATTTCTGCTAAGATGATTTTTTTCCACCCCGTTGCAGACTTGTATAATGCACAGCTAATGGTTGTACAGGTTTAGCCATTCCAAACTGGGCTCCTGACGATCTTGAAGTTTAGCTCTGAATGTTCAAGTGTTTGCCTTTTCAGATTTACTTTATTAGCCTTTTTGACTGTTAAATTGTATTTGAGCTTGTACACAATAACAAGAGTCTCAACATTTTTGTCTTTACCCACACACTTGATTTTGAGATGTTTTATTTTCATAACATTCATTGTTAAAATTATTTGATAGTAAACTACTTCATGCAGTTTTCTATACAAATTATTTAAAAATGCTGTTTACACTATTTTTGTCTATTTAAACATTTTTTTTAGTTTGGTTTAACAACTGTTAATGCTGATTTTTTTTTTTCCCCCAGTGAACTAACTAGAAGAGGCATTGTAACCATATTCCAGCTATAGTTTGACCAAACTGCAGAAACAAACTATTGCTAGTTGAAACTGCAGATTGTTTTGTTTCCTTACCACTTTAGGTTTTTAAAAAAAACTGCAAATATATAAAAACAATGTGAAATAATCACTCCTTTTTAATGCAGCTTCTTTAGTATAGATCCCACAGTTTGTACTTTTGTATTGTTCTGCCTAATCTGAGACATCTCCCTCCCCCTTCGTGTGTGGGCTATACTTTATTTTTATGTGTGAGCCACCACAATCGGCAAACTAACTTAGCGAGGGTTTTACTGACTCCCGCATTGCATGCCAGCTGCTTGGATAAAGTGTCTCCAATAGAATGCCCAAAGTGTGCATCTGCTTACTTGTTCGTTTTCATTATGAATTTAAAAATTGTAGAGAACTTCTTCTTTTCTGGAGTAGTGAGAGTGAATCTATGAGCCAATTGTCAAGATGCCATTCAGAGCCTGTAATATCAGTTTTAGGCTGATGCAAATACACATGCACAGGCTGTCTGACCATTAAACCTCTTCAATGTCTGCGGATTGGACTCTGTCTAGAGCCCTTGGGGCTATAAAGAATAGTCTATCCGAGAGTAAGATATATGGGGATCTGAATAAAATGTAAATCTCTGCCCGAAGAATGGAGAGCATGCTACACGTTCTATTTGGCCATTAACTATTGAAAGTAAAAGGAGGGAGAACAAGTAGGTCTATTTATTTGAACACATGTAGATAGCCTTTTATATAAGTCTCATGCTAGATTAAAATCCCCTCCTATAATGAAATCCTTCTGCTGTAAAATGGAGACTTAATAGAGGAGCTTCTTGAGAAACATTTTGTTTGCTGTTAGGTGCAAATACTACGGTGAAAAGTTGATTAAAGGGACACTATACCCAAAACTTTTCTTTCATGATTCAGATAGAGAATCCAATTTTAAACAACATTCCAATTTACTTCTATCATCTAATTCAGGAGTCGACAAATCTGTTTAAAATGTAGGAGCCAGTAAGAATATTTAGGAGCCGCACATATTTTTAGGAGCCAGACAGTGGTATTGGTGAATATATCTATGAAGAATAACCCAAAAAGTTAGGAGCCAGGGGTAAAATTCTAGGAGCCAGTGGCTACCTGGCTCCTGGGTTTGTCGAGCCCTGATCCAATTTGCTTCATTCTTTAGATATCCTTTGTTGAAGAAATAACAATGCACATGGGTGAGCCAATCACACAAGGCATCTATGTGCAGCCACCAATCGGCAACTACTGACCCTATCTAGATATGATTTTCAGCAAAGGATATCAAGAGAATGAAGCAAATTAGATAATAGAAGTAAATTAGAAAGCTGTTTAAAATTGCATGCTCTTTCTAAACCATGAAAGAAAAAAACTGGGTTTCATGTCCCTTTAAGTTTGCAAATCAATGATATATCTAACTTGTGGGTCATGTTCTACATATGTAATAGTCGTCAAATGATATCCTATTGCTTACAAATATGGCAACCCCTCTGGATTTAGTAGGGGAGGAAGTTTCTATATTAGTAGGGGAGGAAGTTTCTATACCTGTTGGAAAATGTTTGGAAAAAACATACTCTCTGCTGAGGCATCCGGTGCGTCTCCTGCACAAAGGCCACATTAGCTCTCCGGGTCGGACTGACAATCCATGAGGCCACCGGGTAAAAAAAAAAAAAAAAAGAGTTTAGGGCCCCCTTCACCCTGCCAACAATTGTGCTTTACCCAACCATGTCTCCACACACACCTCCTTTTTTTTTATTACAGAAATTATATTTCAATATGATTTTAATATTTGTTTCATTAAATTATTTGTAAAATGCCTAAATGACACAACAATTTAAAAATAGGTTATCTACTAAGATAAATATGTAAAATCTGGCTGCTAGTGCTTAGCTTCAGTTAAAGGTGGAATGCATACTATATGGTGAGTCCCACCAAGTAGCTGCCACTCCCTGCCATCAGCATTTTAAGTAGCATATCTTAACAATGCCTGTGCAGCGCTAATTGATAGATTTGTATAAGCAGCACTGTGGCAGGTTAGCAGTGGCGGTGGCAAGCACTAATTCTGTTGTGACTGAGTCTTGACAATCCAGACATGGAGCCCAGCCAAGGCCCTGACTGTAGACCTAAGAGCACATTCCGTGGTAGCAGCTGCTCAGTGAGCTGAGCCGCGGGCTAAATTCTAGTCCTCCTCCTGAGTGACTTAATTGAATGCATACACAGTCCATATAGATGGAGGCCAGTCAGACAGCATCCTAAGTAGTACTGCAAAGCATTAATTAAAGGCAGTGGGTAACTGTGGTTAGCGTGGTCGCTGTAAGCCACCAGTGCAGTAACTGTTCATCACAAAATTGGACCACCTGGACCCCTGCTCTGTATTGTGAGAGGTCTGAATCTGTTGGGCTGCAGCATGCTCCTCCTCTAGACTGTGGGTGCTCAGTTGGAGAAAGATTGCCCGATGGGTCAGTCCTCCCCTGCCCATAGATTATTTAACAATATACTTTTTATTATATATATAAAAATATTTTTTTAAGGAAAGTTTAAACCCCTAATATTGGGAGTGACAAATTGTATACCAGCCATTATATGCTGAGAGAAAAATAAATACACATCTACCTCTCCTCTTGGATTCATCTTGCATAACAAGTATTGGGTTACAATCGGCAGACTTCTACCACTTTAAAATTAAGGCTGAGAAACTTACTGAGCCGAATGGCACAAAACCTGCTGGCCTTTGTCAGAAAGTAACCCAAAGCACACATCAAGGTTGACCAAAAAAAGGAAAATCAAAGTTTTGGAATGGAGCTGTACACAGGAGATCCACTCACAGTTTGAAGGAGCTTTTTCGCAAAAAAAAAATGGGGGACCAAATTCTAAAGTCTAGATGTGCAAAGTTAATAAAGAGTTATTCACAAAGATTTGCTGCTACATAGAAGAATTTTCAAATTCCAACAGGATAATGACCCAAAGCACACATCCAAGGCAATCGCTTCAGAAAAGGAATCGGTTTTGGAATGGTCCAGTCAGTCAGAGTCCAGGCCTCAATCCTATTAAAAACATGTGGAATGACCTATAGAGCTGAACACAGGAGATCCACTCGCAGTTTGAAGTAGGTTTTTTTTTTTTTTTTTAAAAAGAGTGGGACAAAATTCCATAGTCTAGATGCGCAAAGTTAATATAGACTTTGTCACAAAGATTTGCGACTATAATAAATGCAAAAGGTGATTCACAAAGCACATTTTTAATTTTTTTTTTAAAATGCTCCTAATAATGAACTGTTTCTTCTGTAGATTTGTGTTTCTTGGATGATCACATTACAGATGGAACAATTCTGACAATTACATTGTTGTTATTTTCATCTTTAGATTTCAAAAGCCTGCAATTTCATTAAGGGTGTGTAGACTTTTATATCCATGAAAAGGGGAAAATTTTTAATATTGATTTTAAATTTATTTTAATACTTAATTTGCTTGTTAATCCCATCTATGTACGGTACTACAATTCAATACTTAAAGGGACACTGTACCCAAAATTTTTCTTTTGTAATTCAGAAAGAGCATGCAATTTTAAGCAACTTTCTCATTTACTCCTATTATCAATTTTTCTTCATTCTCTTGCTATCATTATTTGAAAAAGAAGGCATCTAAGCTTTTTTTTGTTTCAGTACTCTGGACAGCAGTTTTTTATTGGTGGATGAACTTAGCCACCAATCAGCAAGGACAACCCAGGTTGTTCACCAAAAATGGCCCGGCATCTAAACTTACATTCTTGCATTTCAAATAAAGATACCATGAGAATGAAGAAAATTTGATAATAGGAGTAAATTAGAAAGTTGCTTAAAATTTCATGCTCAATCTGAATCACGAAAGAAAATTTTTGGGTACAGTGTCCCTTTAATTTCCCTTAGTTCAGGCCTCTCTGAACATAGTAGTGAACTTACCCATCCCAGTTTTTGTATACAGTGCTGTACAGTTCTTTGTTTCCTTTAAGTTACAACTGTAACATGTCTGTATAAACTGATCAATGTTACTGGTTCTTTATGTATTCTTTATTTCTTTTCCTGTTATCCAATATGTGAAATCTGAATAATTTGTATCAATTTAAAAAAATAATAATTCAAATGCATGTTAGCATTATTATATAAACTTCTTCTTTTGTTTTAAGCTTTAAACAATTTGCAATATTAAAAACACCATAGGTTTTTAATATTGCTGCCTTTAAAACAACAGTATTGTTGCCTTGAAAACCACTTAATTCGTCTATGTCACAGTAATTGGCATTTGACCATTTTAATATATTAAATAGACGAAAATAAAGCTAGCTTTTTTCTAGCCAGATCCAGAGACCATGTATGCAAGACAAAATATTCAATATAAAGAATGCAACTGTGGGTAGCTGCAGCATAAAACACACTACCCAAACAGTTATTTACTTAGTGTTTATTTACTTTGAGATTGTAGTATATAATGTTTAATAATGCATAGCAAAAAAAACCTTTATAGTGTACTTGCACTATTTACATTGCCTCCTGTAATGTAACTTTGAAAGTTGTGAATTTTGAGAATTGGAAATGCACACTGCAGAGTTTACAAGCCTAACCCTGCCACATATCTGTCCCTAAATGGGCAAAGTATATATCATGTGATAAGATACTGCAAAACAACACACAATTTGCACAAATGACAGTGTAAAGCAGTGTGTTCTCTAAATAAGGTAAGTGTCGGGGTAGGGGAATTTATTGCAGCAATGTTTTCATGCCCGTCTGAAATGTTCATTTATTGTAAGACAGCAGATATGTCTTGTAATAACAAGAATTTGTTTTATGTCCCTTTAGCTCAGCATAGCTTCTCAAAACAAGTGGTCAACATTATGATCACTTACAAAAGTTTTTAAAACCACAAGAAAAAAGAGCCATACCGTTGATATGTAGATCACCTTTCATAATAATCCTCTCTTCAAATTGCTATAGAACTCTGACCTGTGCCAAAAACAAAAATATGCTTTCAAAATTATTTTTTATTACTGTGGAGAAGTTGCTTTAGTTAGATATGATTTATATCGCCATCTTCTGTCAAAATCATAGTATTGCTTTTTACGATTAGTTACTTCTTCACAGTGTTTAGAAAAGCGTATTTTTAATTAATTTATTATTTCAGACTCCTTTTTTTCCCCCCCAATGCTCAGGCGTGCATCTTCCATAAAGTTTACAGACTTCGTTTGGATTTGTCATTGTTTATTTTCATTCAAATGCAACATGTTCCAGATGAAGCTGAAGATTTCTTCTACATTATATTCAATAGTATAAAGACTGCAACATTTCCATTGTGCTATTGGATAAAGTTGGACTTTGTTCAATCTATACTAGTAATAATTATATTCATTTGTTCTTTTACTTAATATTAATAAATTCTTTTGTTTTTATTTTTTTGGAATGACTTACATCTGCACATTAAAGAATACCAGAAAATCTAAGAGGCAAGGTGAGTGGATACATTCTTTTACTTTTCAAATTTATCTTCATAGTTGCCACGGCGGCTAATCTTTTATTTCAGGTGTTTTTTTTTTTTTTCCCTAGCCTGCTTTTCCCAGGAACTTGTTAATCTGCATTACTTGTTTGGGGAAGAATACAGTCACATAAATTAATCTACCATTCTGTTTAGCTGCCAGGCGTAAAAAACAACTTTTCTAATCGTCCATAAGTGAGATAACTTTGTCGTTTGCAGAAGCTGGATTTGTGGCATATTTTGTCTGCCACCTGTCAACTATTATGTCCCAAACATGCTTTGCACCATTGTTTCTTTTCCCCTCTAAATTGTTTTTAGAGAACAAAGAAAATTGACACATAAGCTAAGATATAGCAAAACAATAAATGCAGTACCTACATACTTAAAATGGCAACAATTGCTAATCTTATTTCTTGCTTTACCTGATAGACTATAATTATTGATATACAGAAAGAAAATAGAAGCATTGAAAATGGATTTCCTAGATACCATTCTGGGGATACACTTTAAGTTTGTCACAAATATGCAGACATCATCATGAAGCAATTGCTGTATTATGGCCTTTATTCTCACGTTTCCAGTGACATAAAGAACATTATTTGTCTTACCATTTTTTTGTTGTGTTCTGTAGTTAATATGGTATAAGAAATTTTGAAGTTGGCAAAGTCTTAAATGGGGAAAAAATGCACTTTGAACTCCCCCCCCCCCCCCCCCCCAGTATTTTAAGACTTATTTTTTTTTCTTCCCCATTTTAAATCTTTTTATTCTTAATTTAACACACATTTCTGTATCTGATGTTAAATATAATGAGTTTTTAAAATGGGAATAAGTGAATAAAGAGCTGTGCATTTATTTGTTTGCAGTAGAAGCTCATTTAGAAAATTAGACAGCTGTACCTTTTTGTTTCTGTCCTTTTTTAACACTTTTTTGGACAAAGACTTTACTGATGTGAATGTTGTTACATGTTGCTCCCTCTTGGCCGGTCAGAAAATTCCTTTGATTTTTTTTGGTCTTTCCTTATTTGGTTCTGGCATCTAAGTAATTGACTGTTTCCAAATATTTTAAATTGTTTTATTTTATTTTTGTGTGCCATTTTGGGGGTTGTGCTTTTCTAGATTCCTCCAAGGCACTCTTCCACTACTTTTCTCAATATATCTCTGGTGTAAACGCCACAGTGGATGTCAGTGGTACAAGGATCTTGATAGGAATACTGATTGCTGCATATAAGATTCTTTAATGAAGGAGTTTTCCTTAATCTATGCCATAATTCCAAGGCTACGATGGTAGGACCACACATTAATGGATGGACAACCAGTGGTCTCATGCTTATGACTCCTGAATTATAGTTTTATATAAATTACTCTATCTGAATACATCCTGTAAACTCTCCTGCTACATTGTGCAAGTATTTTTTCCTCTCAATATTAAAAAAATCCTCGTTTATTATGGAGAATAACTGTCAGTCCAGTTGCTGCCAGAGGTATAAATAATTCTTAATACATGCTTATTCAAATATATATATATATATATATATATATATATATATATATATATATATATATATATATATATTTTGGGTCTCCATTCATACCTTGCATTTCAGCTGAGAAGGGAACCAACATGAAAATATACTGCTCATACCAATCGGGAAGCTGAAACTTGCGAACATTCTCTTTTTTACTTTTGCGAGGAACATGTCTCCTGTAATGTCAGGTAACACATAGAGGCCCATTTATCAAGCTCCATATGGAACTTGTGGGCCCGTGTTTCTGGAGAGTCTTCAGACTCGCCAGAAACAGCAGCTATGAAGCAGCAGTCTAAAGACTGCTGCTCCATAACCCTGTCCGCCTGCTCTGAGCAGGCGGACAGGAATTGCCACAATTCAACCCGATCGAGTACAATCGGGTTGATTGACACCTCCCTGCTGGCGGCCCATTGGCCGCGAGTCTGCAGGGGGCGGCGTTGCACCAGCAGCTCTTGTGAGCTGCTGGTGCAATGCTGAATACGGAGAGCGTAATGCTCTCCACATTCAGCGAGGTCTTGCGGACCTGATCCGCACTGTCAGATCAGGTCTGCAAGATCTTTGATACATAGGCCCCATAGTGTTTATCTCAGGGTCAACATCTTCAACAGTAACTTATCTTGTCAGTGCAAGCACTCTACCAGGTGAATGAAAGTCTGAATAGATAAGTGATCAAGACTACAATGTCTCCATGTGTAAAAACACCAGATGATTACAGCAAAAATAATCAGAAGATGGAAAGCCTCCCCCCTAATAAATCTTTCTCAAAAAAGCAATACAAAATGAATATGAAGTCTGTAATATACTTTTGCTTTCATCTTCCTTAATGTTCTGAGAAAGATAAAAACAAAGCAAGCATAAGGACTGGCAGCGTTTCCGCACTGGGACAGAAAATCTTGATTTACTGTGTTGAAAGCTCAACAAAAATGCTTTCCTTTGGCACTTTTGTTAATGTCCAGAGGACTGAGCAGTGTAGACTATCTTGTCTTATTTATTTTTTCTCCAACATAGGTGTGTCCGGTCCACGGCGTCATCCTTACTTGTGGGATATTCTCTTCCCCAACAGGAAATGGCAAAGAGCCCAGCAAAGCTGGTCACATGATCCCTCCTAGGCTCCGCCTACCCCAGTCATTCTCTTTGCCGTTGTACAGGCAACATCTCCACGGAGATGGCTTAGAGTTTTTTAGTGTTTAACTGTAGTTTTTCATTATTCAATCAAGAGTTTGTTATTTTCAAATAGTGCTGGTACGTACTATTTACTCAGAAACAGAAAAGAGATGAAGAATTCTGTTTGTATGAGGAAAATGATTTTAGCAACCGTAACTAAAATCCATGGCTGTTCCACACAGGACTGTTGAGAGCAATTAACTTCAGTTGGGGGAACAGTTTGCAGTCCCTTGCTGCTTGAGGTATGACACATTCTAACAAGACGATGTAATGCTGGAAGCTGTCATTTTCCCTATGGGATCCGGTAAGCCATGTTTATTACGATTGTAAATAAGGGCTTCACAAGGGCTTATTTAAACTGTAGACTTTTTCTGGGCTAAATCGATTGATTATTAACACATATTTAGCCTTGAGGAATCATTTTATCTGGGTATTTTGATATAATAATATCGGCAGGCACTGTTTTAGACACCTTATTCTTTAGGGGCTTTCCCAAAGCATAGGCAGAGTCTCATTTTCGCGCCGGTGTTGCGCACTTGTTTTCTTCTGTTATGTGTGATCAGTCCACGGGTCATCATTACTTCTGGGATATAACTCCTCCCCAACAGGAAATGCAA
The DNA here is from genome assembly GCF_027579735.1 of Bombina bombina. Classification (NCBI taxonomy): domain Eukaryota; kingdom Metazoa; phylum Chordata; class Amphibia; order Anura; family Bombinatoridae; genus Bombina; species Bombina bombina. The sequence goes on along the minus strand of NC_069503.1, from coordinate 482,680,002 downwards.
GAGGATTCACCCAGCAGAGCTGCATATAGCTCCTCCCCTCTACGTCAGTCCCAGTCATTCTCTTGCACCCAACGACTAGATAGGATGTGTGAGAGGACTATGGTGATTATACTTAGTTTTTATGACTTCAATCAAAAGTTTGTTATTTTAAAATAGCACCGGAGCGTGTTATTACTTCTCTGGCAGAGTTTGAGGAAGAATCTGACAGAGATTTTTTACTATGATTTTAACCGGAGTCGTTAAGATCATATTGCTGTTCTCGACCATCTGAGGGAGGTAAAGGCTTCAGATCAGGGGACAGCGGGCAGATGAATCTGCATTGAGGTATGTGGCAGTTTTTATTTTCTGAATGGAATTGATGAGAAAAGCCTGCCATACCGTTAAAATGACATGTATGTATACACTTCAGTATTCTGGGGATGGTATTTCACCGGAACTACTGTGTTAAGGTCACTAATCCTTTTAATAACTATTCTCATGTTAAACGTTTTTGCTGGAATGTAGAATCGTTTACATTGCTGAGGTACTGTGTGAATAAATGTTTGGGCATTATTTTCCACTTGGCAGTTTTTTGCTTTAATTGTGACAGTTTCGTTTCTCTTCACTGCTGTGTGGGAGAGGGAGGGGCCGTTTTTGGCACTCTTTGCTACGCATCAAAAAATTCCAGTCAGCTACTTTTATATGTCCTGCATGATCCGGTTCATTTCTGACAGATCTCAGGGGTCTTCAAACTTCTTTGAAGGGAGGTAAATTCTCTCAGCAGAGCTGTGAGAATTCTTATAGTGACTGTGTATAAAAAACGTTGTTTTGTTTTCTTATGTACAAATTTAATTAGTGTTGTTTTTTACTAATGGGAACAAACCTTTGCTAAAAGTTGTGTTGTTTTAAAATTTGATGCAATAACTGTTTTTCAGTTCATTATTTCAACTGTCATTTAATCGTTAGTACCTCTTTGAGGCACAGTACGTTTTTTGCTAAAAAAGATTATAACCAAGTTGTAAGTTTTTTGCTAGTGTGTTAAACATGTCTGACTCAGAGGAAGATATCTGTGTCATTTGTTCCAATGCCAAGGTGGAGCCCAATAGAAATTTATGTACTAACTGTATTGATGCTACTTTAAATAAAAGTCAATCTGTACAATGTGAACAAATTTCACCAAACAGCGAGGGGAGAGTTATGCCGACTAACTCGCCTCACGCGACAGTACCTGCATCTCCCGCCCGGGAGGTGCGTGATATTTTGGCGCCTAGTACATCTGGGCGGCCATTACAGATAACATTACAAGATATGGCTACTGTTATGACTGAAGTTTTGTCTAAATTACCTGAACTAAGAGGCAAGCGTGATCACTCTGGGGTGAGAACAGAGTGCGCTGACAATGCTAGGGCCATGTCTGATACTGCGTCACAGCTCGCAGAGCATGAGGACGGAGAGCTTCATTCTGTGGGTGACGGTTCTGATCCAAACAGATTGGACTCAGATATTTCAAATTTTAAATTTAAATTGGAGAACCTCCGTGTACTACTAGGGGAGGTCTTAGCAGCTCTCAACGATTGTAACACTGTTGCAATACCAGAGAAACTGTGTAGGTTGGATAAATACTTTGCGGTACCGGCGAGTACTGACGTTTTTCCTATACCTAAGAGACTAACTGAAATTGTTACTAAGGAGTGGGATAGACCCGGTGTGCCGTTCTCACCCCCTCCAATATTTAGAAAGATGTTTCCAATAGACGCCACCACTCGGGACTTATGGCAAACGGTCCCCAAGGTGGAGGGAGCAGTTTCTACTTTAGCTAAGCGTACCACTATCCCGGTGGAGGATAGCTGTGCTTTCTCAGATCCAATGGATAAAAAATTAGAGGGTTACCTTAAGAAAATGTTTGTTCAACAAGGTTTTATATTACAACCCCTTGCATGTATCGCGCCGATTACGGCTGCGGCAGCATTTTGGATTGAGTCGCTGGAAGAGAACCTTAGTTCCTCTACGCTAGACGACATTACGGACAGGCTTAGAGTCCTTAAACTAGCTAATTCTTTCATTTCGGAGGCCGTAGTACATTTAACCAAACTTACGGCTAAGAACTCAGGATTCGCCATACAGGCACGCAGGGCACTGTGGCTAAAATCCTGGTCAACTGATGTTACTTCTAAGTCCAAATTACTTAATATACCTTTCAAGGGGCAGTCCTTATTCGGGCCCGGTTTGAAAGAAATTATCGCTGACATTACGGGAGGTAAGGGCCACGCCCTACCTCAAGACAAGGCCAAAGCTAAGGCTAGACAGTCTAATTTTCGTCCCTTTCGGAATTTCAAAACAGGAGCAGCATCAACCTCCACTGCACCAAAACAGGAAGGAGCTGTTGCTCGTTACAGGCAAGGCTGGAAGCCTAACCAGTCCTGGAACAAAAGCAAGCAGGCCAGGAAACCTGCTGCTGCCCCAAAGACAGCATGAACCGAGAGCCCCCGATCCGGGACCGGATCTAGTAGGGGGCAGACTCTCTCTCTTCGCCCAGGCCTGGGCAAGAGATGTTCAGGATCCCTGGGCACTAGAGATCATATCTCAGGGATACCTTCTAGACTTCAAATTATCTCCCCCAAGAGGGAGATTTCATCTGTCAAGGTTGTCAACAAACCAGATAAAGAAAGAAGCGTTTCTACGCTGCGTACAAGATCTGTTAACAATGGGAGTGATCCATCCGGTTCCGTGGTCGGAACAAGGACAAGGGTTCTACTCAAACCTGTTTGTGGTTCCCAAAAAAGAGGGAACTTTCAGGCCAATCTTAGATTTAAAGACTCTAAACAAATTCCTAAGAGTTCCATCGTTCAAAATGGAAACTATTCGGACTATTTTACCCATGATCCAAGAGGGTCAGTTCATGACCACAGTGGATTTAAAGGATGCTTACCTTCACATACCGATCCACAAAGATCATCACCGGTATCTAAGGTTTGCCTTCTTAGACAGGCACTACCAGTTTGTAGCTCTTCCATTCGGATTGGCTACGGCTCCAAGAATCTTCACAAAGGTTCTGGGTGCCCTTCTAGCGGTACTAAGACCGCGAGGGATTTCGGTAGCTCCGTACCTAGACGACATTCTAATACAAGCTTCAAGCTTTCAAACTGCCAAGTCTCATACAGAGTTAGTTCTGGCATTTCTAAGGTCGCATGGATGGAAAGTGAACGAAAAGAAGAGTTCTCTCTTTCCTCTCACAAGAGTTCCATTCTTGGGGACTCTTATAGATTCTGTAGAAATGAAGATTTACCTGACAGAAGACAGGTTAACAAAACTTCAAAATGCATGCCGCGTCCTTCATTCCATTCAACACCCGTCAGTAGCTCAATGCATGGAGGTGATCGGCTTAATGGTAGCGGCAATGGACATAGTACCTTTTGCACGCCTACACCTCAGACCGCTGCAACTATGCATGCTAAGTCAGTGGAATGGGGATTACTCAGATTTGTCCCCTACTCTGAATCTGAATCAAGAGACCAGAAATTCTCTTCTATGGTGGCTTCATCGGCCACACCTGTCCAGGGGAATGCCATTCAGCAGGCCAGACTGGACAATTGTAACAACAGACGCCAGCCTACTAGGTTGGGGCGCTGTCTGGAATTCTCTGAAGGCTCAGGGACTATGGAATCAGGAGGAGAGTCTCCTTCCAATAAACATTCTGGAATTGAGAGCAGTTCTCAATGCCCTTCTGGCTTGGCCCCAGTTAATAACTCGGGGGTTCATCAGGTTTCAGTCGGACAACATCACGACTGTAGCTTACATCAACCATCAGGGAGGGACAAGAAGCTCCCTAGCAATGATGGAAGTATCAAAGATAATTCGCTGGGCAGAGTCTCACTCTTGCCACCTGTCAGCAATCCACATCCCGGGAGTGGAGAACTGGGAGGCGGATTTCTTGAGTCGCCAGACTCTTCATCCGGGGGAGTGGGAACTTCATCCGGAGGTCTTTGCCCAAATACTTCGACGTTGGGGCAAACCAGAGATAGATCTCATGGCGTCTCGCCAGAACGCCAAACTTCCTCGCTACGGGTCCAGATCCAGGGATCCGGGAGCAGTTCTGATAGATGCTTTGACAGCACCTTGGAACTTCAGGATGGCTTATGTGTTTCCACCCTTCCCGCTGCTTCCTCGATTGATTGCCAAAATCAAACAGGAGAGAGCATCAGTAATTCTAATAGCACCTGCTTGGCCACGCAGGACTTGGTATGCAGATCTAGTGGACATGTCATCCTGTCCGCCTTGGTCTCTACCTCTGAGACAGGACCTTCTGATACAGGGTCCATTCAAACATCAAAATCTAACTTCTCTGAAGCTGACTGCTTGGAAATTGAACGCTTGATTTTATCAAAACGTGGTTTTTCTGAGTCGGTTATTGATACCCTGATTCAGGCTAGGAAGCCTGTTACCAGAAGGATTTACCATAAAATATGGCGGAAATACCTATACTGGTGCGAATCCAAAGGTTACTCCTGGAGTAAGGTTAGGATCGCTAGGATATTGTCTTTTCTACAAGAAGGTTTAGAAAAGGGTTTATCAGCTAGTTCATTAAAGGGACAGATTTCAGCTCTGTCCATCTTGTTACACAGACGTCTGTCAGAAAATCCAGACGTCCAGTCCTTTTGTCAGGCTTTAGCTAGGATCAAGCCTGTGTTTAAAGCTGTTGCTCCACCATGGAGTTTAAACTTAGTTCTTAACGTTTTACAGGGTGTTCCGTTTGAACCCCTTCATTCCATTGATATAAAAATGTTATCTTGGAAAGTTCTGTTTTTAATGGCTATTTCCTCGGCTCGAAGAGTCTCTGAGTTATCAGCCTTACATTGTGATTCCCCTTATCTGATTTTTCACTCAGACAAGGTAGTTCTGCGTACTAAACCTGGGTTCTTACCTAAGGTAGTCACTAACAGGAACATCAATCAAGAGATTGTTGTCCCATCCTTGTGTCCAAATCCTTCTTCAAAGAAGGAACGTCTTTTACACAATCTGGATGTAGTTCGTGCCCTCAAGTTCTACTTGCAGGCAACTAAAGATTTTCGCCAAACTTCTTCCTTGTTTGTCGTTTACTCTGGACAGAGGAGAGGTCAAAAAGCTTCTGCTACCTCTCTCTCTTTTTGGCTTCGTAGCATAATACGTTTAGCCTATGAGACTGCTGGACAGCAGCCTCCTGAAAGAATTACAGCTCACTCCACTAGAGCTGTGGCTTCCACTTGGGCCTTTAAGAATGAGGCCTCTGTTGAACAGATTTGCAAGGCTGCAACTTGGTCTTCGCTTCATACTTTTTCCAAATTTTACAAATTTGACACTTTTGCTTCTTCGGAGGCTATTTTTGGGAGAAAGGTTCTTCAGGCAGTGGTTCCTTCTGTATAATGAGCCTGCCTATCCCTCCCGTCATCCGTGTACTTTTGCTTTGGTATTGGTATCCCAGAAGTAATGATGACCCGTGGACTGATCACACATAACAGAAGAAAACATAATTTATGCTTACCTGATAAATTCCTTTCTTCTGTTGTGTGATCAGTCCACGGCCCGCCCTGTTTTAAGGCAGGTAAATATCTTTTAAATTATACTCCAGTCACCACTTCACCCTTGGTTACTCCTTTCTCGTTGTTTCTTGGTCGAATGACTGGGACTGACGTAGAGGGGAGGAGCTATATGCAGCTCTGCTGGGTGAATCCTCTTGCATTTCCTGTTGGGGAGGAGTTATATCCCAGAAGTAATGATGACCCGTGGACTGATCACACAACAGAAGAAAGGAATTTATCAGGTAAGCATAAATTATGTTTTTGAGAGGCATGGCATGCAGTCGCATGTGAGAGGAGCTCTGATACTTATAAAAGACTTCTGAAGGCGTCATTTGGTATCGTATTCCCCTTTGGGTTTGGTTGGGTCTCAGCAAAGCAGATACCAGGGACTGTAAAGGGGTTTAAAGCTTAAAACGGCTCCGGTTCCGTTATTTTAAGGGTTAAAGCTTCCAAAATTGGTGTGCAATATTTTCAAGGCTTTAAGACGCTGTGGTGAAAATTTGGTGAATTTTGAACAATTCCTTCATGTTTTTTCGCAATTGCAGTAATAAAGTGTGTTCAGTTTAAAATTTAAAGTGACAGTAACGGTTTTATTTTAAAACGTTTTTTTGTACTTTCTGATCAAGTTTATGCCTGTTTAACATGTCTGAACTACCAGATAGACTGTGTTCTGAATGTGGGGAAGCCAGAATTCCTATTCATTTAAATAAATGTGATTTATGTGATAATGACAATGATGCCCAAGATGATTCCTCAAGTGAGGGGAGTAAGCATGGTACTGCATCATTCCCTCCTTCGTCTACACGAGTCTTGCCCACTCAGGAGGCCCCTAGTACATCTAGCGCGCCAATACTCCTTACTATGCAACAATTAACGGCTGTAATGGATAATTCTGTCAAAAACATTTTAGCCAAAATGAACCCTTGTCAGCGTAAGCGTGGCTGCTCTGTTTTAGTTACTGAAGAGCATGACGACGCTGATATTAATGTCTCTGAAGGGCCCCTAACCCAATCTGAGGGGGCCAGGGAGGTTTTGTCTGAGGGAGAAATTACTGATTTAGGGAACATTTCTCAGCAGGCTGAATCTGATGTGATTACATTTAAATTTAAATTGGAACATCTCCGCATTTTGCTTAAGGAGGTATTATCCACTCTGGATGATTGTGAAAATTTAGTCATCCCAGAGAAACTATGTAAAATGGACAAGTTCCTAGAGGTGCCGGGGCTCCCAGAAGCTTTTCCTATACCCAAGCGGGTGGCGGACATTGTTAATAAAGAATGGGAAAGGCCCGGTATTCCTTTCGTCCCTCCCCCCATATTTAAAAAATTGTTTCCTATGGTCGACCCCAGAAAGGACTTATGGCAGTCAGTCCCCAAGGTCGAGGGAGCGGTTTCTACTTTAAACAAACGCACCACTATTCCCATAGAGGATAGTTGTGCTTTCAAAGATCCTATGGATAAAAAATTAGAAGGTTTGCTTAAAAAGATGTTTGTTCAGCAGGGTTACCTTCTACAACCCATTTCATGCATTGTCCCTGTCACTACTGCCGCATATTTCTGGTTTGATGAACTGCTTAAGGTGCTCGATAGTGACTCTCCTCCTTATGAGGAGATTATGGACAGAATCAATGCTCTCAAATTGGCTAATTCTTTCACTCTAGACGCCTCTTTGCAATTGGCTAAGTTAGCGGCTAAGAACTCTGGGTTTGCTATTGTGGCGCGCAGAGCGCTTTGGTTGAAATCTTGGTCGGCTGATGCGTCTTCCAAGAACAAGCTACTAAACATTCCTTTCAAGGGGAAAACGTTGTTTGGTCCTGACTTGAAGGAGATTATCTCTGATATCACTGGGGGTAAGGGCCACGCCCTTCCTCAGGATCGGCCTTTCAAGGCAAAAAATAGACCTAATTTTCGTCCCTTTCGTAAAAACGGACCAGCCCAAGGTGCTACGTCCTCTAAGCAAGAGGGTAATACTTCTCAGGCCAAGCCAGCTTGGAGACCAATGCAAGGCTGGAACAAGGGAAAGCAGGCCAAGAAACCTGCCACTGCTACCAAGACAGCATGAAATATTGGCCCCCGATCCGGGACCGGATCTGGTGGGGGGCAGACTCTCTCTCTTCGCTCAGGCTTGGGCAAGAGATGTTCTGGATCCTTGGGCGCTAGAAATAGTCTCCCAGGGTTATCTTCTGGAATTCAAGGGACTTCCCCCAAGGGGGAGGTTCCACAGGTCGCAGTTGTCTTCAGACCACATAAAAAGACAGGCGTTCTTACATTGTGTAGAAGACCTGTTAAAAATGGGAGTGATTCATCCTGTTCCATTAAGAGAACAAGGGATGGGGTTCTACTCCAATCTGTTCATAGTTCCCAAAAAAGAGGGAACGTTCAGACCAATCCTAGATCTCAAGATCTTAAACAAATTTCTCAAGGTCCCATCGTTCAAGATGGAAACCATTCGAACTATCCTTCCTTCCATCCAGGAAGGTCAATTCATGACCACGGTGGATTTAAAGGATGCGTATCTACATATTCCTATCCACAAGGAACATCATCGGTTCCTAAGGTTTGCATTCCTGGACAAACATTACCAGTTCGTGGCGCTTCCTTTCGGATTAGCCACTGCTCCAAGGATTTTCACAAAGGTACTAGGGTCCCTTCTAGCGGTGCTAAGACCAAGGGGCATTGCAGTAGTACCTTACCTGGACGACATTCTGATTCAAGCGTCGTCCCTTCCTCAAGCAAAGGCTCACACGGACATTGTCCTGGCCTTTCTCAGATCTCACGGCTGGAAAGTGAACGTGGAAAAGAGTTCTCTATCCCCGTCAACAAGGGTTCCCTTCTTGGGAACAATTATAGACTCCTTAGAAATGAGGATTTTTCTAACAGAGGCCAGAAAAACAAAGCTTCTGGACTCTTGTCGGATACTTCATTCCGTTCCTCTTCCTTCCATAGCTCAGTGCATGGAAGTGATCGGGTTGATGGTGGCGGCGATGGACATAGTTCCTTTTGCGCGCATTCATCTAAGACCATTACAACTGTGCATGCTCAGTCAGTGGAATGGGGACTATACAGACTTGTCTCCGAAGATACAAGTAAATCAGAGAACCAGAGACTCACTCCGTTGGTGGCTGTCCCTGGACAATCTGTCTCAAGGGATGATGTTCCACAGACCAGAGTGGGTCATTGTCACGACCGACGCCAGTCTGATAGGCTGGGGCGCGGTCTGGGGATCCCTGAAAGCTCAGGGTCTTTGGTCTCGGGAAGAATCTCTTCTACCGATAAATATTCTGGAACTGAGAGCGATATTCAATGCTCTCCAGGCCTGGCCCCAGCTTGCGAGGACCAGGTTCATACGGTTTCAATCAGACAACATGACGACTGTTGCGTACATCAACCATCAGGGGGGAACAAGGAGTTCCCTAGCGATGGAAGAAGTAACCAAAATTATTCTTTGGGCGGAGTCTCACTCCTGCCACCTGTCTGCTATCCACATCCCAGGAGTGGAAAATTGGGAAGCGGATTTTCTGAGTCGGCAGACATTGCATCCGGGGGAGTGGGAACTCCATCCGGAAATCTTTGCCCAAGTCACTCACCTGTGGGGCATTCCAGACATGGATCTGATGGCCTCTCGTCAGAACTTCAAAGTTCCTTGCTACGGGGCCAGATCCAGGGATCCCAAGGCGGCTCTAGTGGATGCACTAGTAGCACCTTGGACCTTCAAACTAGCTTATGTGTTCCCGCCATTTCCTCTCATCCCCAGGCTGATAGCCAGGATCAAGCAGGAGAGGGCGTCGGTGATCTTGATAGCTCCTGCGTGGCCACGCAGGACTTGGTATGCAGATCTGGTGAATATGTCATCGGCTCCACCTTGGAAGCTACCTTTGAGACGAGACCTTCTTGTTCAGGGTCCGTTCGAACATCCGAATCTGGTTTCACTCCAGCTGACTGCTTGGAGATTGAACGCTTGATTTTATCGAAGCGAGGATTCTCAGATTCTGTTATCGATACTCTTGTTCAGGCCAGAAAGCCTGTGACTAGAAAGATTTACCACAAAATTTGGAAAAAATATATCTGTTGGTGTGAATCTAAAGGATTCCCTTGGGACAAGGTTAAGATTCCTAGGATTCTATCCTTCCTTCAAGAAGGATTGGAAAAAGGATTATCTGCAAGTTCCCTGAAGGGACAGATTTCTGCCTTGTCGGTATTACTTCACAAAAAGCTGGCAGCTGTGCCAGATGTTCAAGCCTTTGTTCAGGCTCTGGTTAGAATCAAGCCTGTTTACAAACCTTTGACTCCTCCTTGGAGTCTCAATTTAGTTCTTACAGTTCTTCAGGGGGTTCCGTTTGAACCCTTACATTCCGTTGATATTAAGTTATTATCTTGGAAAGTTTTGTTTTTAGTTGCGATTTCTTCTGCTAGAAGAGTCTCAGAATTATCTGCTCTGCAGTGTTCTCCTCCTTATCTGGTGTTCCATGCAGATAAGGTGGTTTTACGTACTAAACCTGGTTTTCTTCCAAAAGTTGTTTCTAACAAAAACATTAACCAGGAGATTATCGTACCTTCTCTGTGTCCAAAACCAGTTTCAAAGAAGGAACGTTTGTTGCACAATTTGGATGTTGTTCGCGCTCTAAAATTCTATTTAGATGCTACAAAGGATTTTAGACAAACATCTTCCTTGTTTGTTGTTTATTCAGGTAAAAGGAGAGGTCAAAAAGCAACTTCTACATCTCTCTCTTTTTGGATTAAAAGCATTATCAGATTGGCTTACGAGACTGCCGGACGGCAGCCTCCCGAAGGAATCACAGCTCATTCCACTAGGGCTGTGGCTTCCACATGGGCCTTCAAGAACGAGGCTTCTGTTGATCAGATATGTAGGGCAGCGACTTGGTCTTCACTGCACACTTTTACCAAATTTTACAAGTTTGATACTTTTGCTTCTTCTGAGGCTATTTTTGGGAGAAAGGTTTTGCAAGCCGTGGTGCCTTCCATTTAGGTGACCTGATTTGCTCCCTCCCTTCATCCGTGTCCTAAAGCTTTGGTATTGGTTCCCACAAGTAAGGATGACGCCGTGGACCGGACACACCTATGTTGGAGAAAACAGAATTTATGTTTACCTGATAAATTTCTTTCTCCAACGGTGTGTCCGGTCCACGGCCCGCCCTGGTTTTTTTAATCAGGTCTGATATTTTATTTTCTTTAACTACAGTCACCACGGTACCATATGGTTTCTCCTATGCAAATATTCCTCCTTAACGTCGGTCGAATGACTGGGGTAGGCGGAGCCTAGGAGGGATCATGTGACCAGCTTTGCTGGGCTCTTTGCCATTTCCTGTTGGGGAAGAGAATATCCCACAAGTAAGGATGACGCCGTGGACCGGACACACCGTTGGAGAAAGAAATTTATCAGGTAAACATAAATTCTGTTTTCCTGCTCTGCAGAAAGGTAAGAAGAGTTCTAGTAATTATATTCTCATTGGAAATTGGAAGCATTCTTTAAAAAAAACTAAATGCAGATGCCCTGGAATTCTTCAGGAGTGTTTCCTACAAGAGATTTGTATAATTAAAGTTTATCTTAGCGCCATTAGAAATAAAACTGACAGAATTACCCATAACTCTACAGTTTTTTCAATTTGTGGAACTGTATTTCAGAATTTTTGGGGGGTTTAGCTTTGATTCTGGAAATTTTATCAAATTAATATGAACCAGAAATGGAAGTCAACCTTTTGGATTCTGAAGTTGTTTCCAGTACTTCAGATGAGAGAGCTTCATGGATTGTGGTCAGAAGCTTTGCATCTGATTTTCCACTAAGTCAAAGTAGTGGCATTCCTCCCTATGGTAGCCATCAGGTTTCGTATTGAACAGAAAAGCTCACTTTTTCGATTCCAATCTAGTCATTCGTGTTTTTCAATGGCCAATATACCTTTTTTGACATTGTAATGATCAAAATGCAAACAGTAACACCATTCTCATATTGGAACAATAGCTTATTGGATATAGGAAGAATCAAACATGCAGTGTATGGACAGCATGGACTTTGATGACCATAACAGTTATTGCATCAAATTCAACATTCAAAGGCACTTATCACCCGCAGATCAATTGATAAACAATAACAATATCTGCCACCGATCTGCTAATGCTCTGACCCAGCAGCTTAACGGCGCTGCCAACAACATTGAGCCTGAATCGCACTAAATAAAAAAAATTATTATGTACACCTTATTACCACTAGAGCTACTGTACAACAACATACTAATCAATTTAATCAGATTATGAAAATTATTAATAATAATCGATTATGAAAATAGTTGTCAACTAATCCTATGCTATTAGTTTGTTTGCGCATGGCACCAGCTGCTTCACTCAGATGAACTCCTGCACATGGTATTGTGTTTTATAAATATGTCCTTAGCCTAAAGACGTTTACTTTTCACTTTTTCAAGACAGTATAAGTTTATTTTTCAGCTTACAACTACTCCTGGCTTATGTGGGTTAGATCACCTGTGCAACCCAGAAATAATAGGAGTCATCATTTGGATTGTTTATATTAATTTAGCTTTAGCTGCCAACTCATATGGTCTGGTTGTGTGACACACGATTTGCTGTGTTTTCTCATGGTCACCCAGTGATCTACATAAATCACACAGTGTGATGGGGACCAGTGAGAACAGCTAGGAGGCAGCAGTGAGGAAGAGAATAAAAAGGGGCAACCTGAGTAGGACATCAACAGCCAAGTTAGAAATAAAATCCAGGCTTACTTTTTTGAGAGGCCCCTTGCCAAGGAGTACAACCACTTGCATTGGTCGAGAGCTAACAAAGATAAATATACCAATTCTGAGACTGCAACCTGTCTCACATGGATGATGTACACCAGTCTGGCCATAAAAGGGCGTGCAGGAAATGAGTAGCATTACACACTATACACCAGAGTCAGCAAGAGAGGTGAGTAAAATGGCTGCCAGTAGCACATGACAAACAAAACAGGGAAAAAACCCTGACAGTACCCTTCCCTCAACGACCCCTTCCCCGCGGGAGGACAAAGGCTTATTGGGGAAACGGGCATGGAAAGCATGGAGGAGGGCTGGAGCATGAACATCAGAGGAGGGAACCCATGAACGCTCCTCTGGACCGTAACCCCTCTAGTGAACCAAATACTGTACGTGGCCCCTGGACATACGAGAGTCAATAATGCTGCTGACCTCATATTCTTCGTGGTTGTCAACAAAGATAGGACGGGGACAAGGCAACACAGTGGTAAACCGATTACAAACCAATGGTTTCAAGAGGGAGACATGAAAAACATTGGAGATGCGCATTGCAGGAGGAAGGTCCAGAGCGTAGGCCACAGGATTGACCCGTCGGTGTATTCGAAAAGGACCAACATAATGGGGAGCCAGTTTATTGGAAGGCACACAAAGGTTCAAGTTGCGGGAGGACAGCCAAACCCTCTCACCAACCTGGTAGGAAGGTGCGGGCAGACGCCTACGATCAGCCTGGAGCTTTTGGCGCTGCATAGAACGATGAAGGCAATCCTGAATCTGCACTAAAGTGGAACGGAGTTGCCGGAGATGCTCCTCCAAAGCCGGAATACCCTGAGACATGAATGAATCGGGCAACAAGGTTGGTTGAAACCCATAATTCGCCATGAACGGGGATAACTTGGAGGAAGCATTAATAGCACTATTACGAGCAAACTCTGCCCAAGGTAACAGTTCAGACCAATTATTGTGGTGATCTAAAACATAGCAACGGAGGAACTTTTCCAGAGCTTGATTAGACCGTTCCACAGCCCCATTGGATTGAGGGTGATATGCAGAGGAGAAGGAAAGCTGGATCCCCATTTGAGCACAAAAGGAACGCCAAAATCTGAAGACAAACTAGCTACCCCGGTCCGACACTATCTGCTTAGGTAACCCATGTAAACGGAAGACCTCCCGGGCAAAATTGAAGAAAGCTCCTGCTCCGGTAGGCAGTTTCTTCAAGGGAATGCAATGTGACATTTTAGAAAAACGGTCAACCACCATAAGGATAACCGTATTGCCATTGGAAACGGGGAGCTCGACAATGAAGTCAATGGAAAGATGTGTCCAAGGACGCTCACCGTTAGCAATAGGTTGAAGACCCACAGGAAGACGTTGAGGGGTCTTATTCTGTGCACAAACTGAGCAGCAACATCAGAACGAAGACCTGGTCACCAGAATTGTCGAGTGACAGACCAAATAATTTAGTTCTTGCCTGGGTGACCTGCGGCTTTAGGATAGTGGTAAGTGTGCAAAAGTTTAGTTCAAAGATTCTCAGGAACAAAACACTTACCACTAGGTTTCTCAGGAGGTGCATTGGTTTGTGCAGCCAGGATCTCCTCCCCTCAAGGGAGAAGTCAAATTAGTACGTATGGTAGCCAAAATATGGTCAGGCGGTATAACTGGAGTAGGTACAGACTCCTCCTTGGACAGAGGTGAAAATTGTCGAGAGAGGGCATCAGCCCTAACATTCTTACTACCAGGTAGGTAAGAGACCACATAATTAAACCGAGACAAATATAGCGCCCATCTGGCCTGTCAGGCGACAAACGTTTTGCTTCAGATAGATAAGTTAAATTCTTGTGGTCAGTAAGAATGAGCACTGGTACGCTAGTACCCTCAAGAAGATGCCTCCATTCCTTGAGTGCCAAAATTGTGGCCAGTAATTCCCTGTCGCCAATTTCATAATTGCACTCTGCTGGAGACAATTTCTTCGAGAAGAAACCGCACGGATGCAAGGAACCGTCAGGCATAGGACGTTGAGATAAGAGGGCACCTACTCCAGTCTCAGATGCATCAACCTCAAGAACGAAAGGCAGGACAGGGTTAGGATGAGCCAGAACTGGAGCGGCAGCAAAGGCAGTCTTAAGACTATCAAAGGCCTTAATGGCAGTAGGTGACCAATGGAGTGGATCATTCTCTTTACGGGTCATGTCTGTGATAGGTTTGACCAAAGAAGAAAAGTTTTTAATAAACTTTCAATAGTAATTGGCGAAGCCCAAAAAAAGTTGAATAGACCAAAGACCAACTGTGCGAGGCCACTGCATGCAACTTGTCGGGATCCATGGAGAACCCTGCAACGGAGATAACATAACCTAGGAAGGTTACTTGAGTCTGATGGAACTCACATTTCTCGAGTTTACAAAACAGGCAGTTCTCAAGTAGTCTCTGAAGAACCTGTGTAACATCAGAACGATGAGCCTCAAGTGTGGGCGAGTCTATGAGGATGTCGTCTAAATACACCACAACACACTGTTGCAACATATCGCGTAGGACATCATTAATAAATTCCTGGAAAACAGCAGGAGCATTACAAGATACTCATAATGCCCACTCCTAGTGTTAAATGCTGTTTTACATTCGTGGCCCTCCTTTGTACGCTCCTCTCAAATCAAGTTTAGAAAAGACCGTAGCTCTCTTGAGGCGGTCAAAGAGTTCCGTAATGAGCGGAATAGGGTAAGCTTTCTTAATGGTAGGACGATTAAGACCCCTATAATCTATGCATGGTCTTAACTCGCCACTCTTTTTCTTCACAAAGAAGAAGCCAGCCCCTGCAGGATTTGCGGATGATCCCCCGCGACAGAGCATCGGCAACATACTCCTCCATAGCACAATTCTCCGCAACAGACAGAGGGTACACCCGGCCCCGAGGAGGAATGGCTCCGGGTTGCAGGTCTATGGCACAATCGTAAGACCGGTGAGGAGGCAATTTAGTGGCACGCACCTTGTCAAAAATTTCTAGGAACTCTCTGAACTTCTCTGGCAATTGAGATAGCGAAGAAGTGCACAAGACTTTAACTGGTTTCCGAAGACGTGTGGAAATACAAAATTTCGGACCTGCGCCAGTTGAGACTGGGATTTTTCTTTTGGTGCCAGGGATAACCCAGAACTGGAAAATGCTAAGAATTTATCACCTGGAACTGGAGGGTTTCAAAATGGAGAGCCCCAACAGCCATGGATAACGGAGCAGATTCGTGAGCAACGAGTGCGGGCTGAAGGGGCCTGCCATTAATGGCCTCAATAGCAAGCGGAACGGACCTAGGCAAAACAGGAATGGAGTGCTTTGATATAAAAGCACCGTCAATGAAATAACCCGCAGCACTGGAGTAAACAAGAGCATGGGTGACTATGGAGGAGTCCAACAAGGAAAGGACAACCGTGACCAAAGGTTTCTCCTTTAGCGGTTCCGGGGACGAGGATAAACCCACCAAGGTCTGCCCCCGACAGGACCTTAGGTGTGAGCGTTTTTCCGGCCGTGTAGGACAAGACTTTAAAAGGTCGCCCTGTAACCCACAATAGAGGCAGAGTCCCTCCCTCCTCCTTAAGGCCCTCTCCGCTGCTTAGAGACGCGTGAATCCCGAACTGCATTGGCTTAGCAATTAGCGCTGCGGAATCTGTTGGCGCTCTACAAATAACCGATAATAATAATAAGCAATACCTGGTGACTCGGGACCAGGGGGCATGGGTCGGAACAGGAGGCTTCTGCAAGCGCTCCTTGAAAGAGGGCCTCTCTCTGAGTCTGATGTCAATTAGGATAAAAAAAGACACCAATGCCTCGAGATCCTCTGGTAAATCTCTGGCAGCAACTTCGTCTTTAATCGCATCAGCGAGCCCATGAAAGAAGGCAACAACAAGGGCTGCATTGTTCCAACCTACCTCTGCGGCAAGCGTACGGAACTCAATGGCATACTGAGCAACAGATCTTGTACCTTGCTGAATAGACATGAGTCGTTTAGCAGCAGAAGAGTAGCGAGCCGGAACATCATATACCCTTCGAAAGGAGGCCACAAATTCAGGGTCATTTGAAATCACAGGTTTATTGGTCTCCCACAAGGGATTAGCCCAGGCAAGAGCTGTGAGTAAAGAGATGCAAAATCCCACCCTAGCTCTGTCAGAGGGAAACGCCTGAGGTAACATCTCAAAGTAAATGCCCACCTGGTTCAAAAACCCTCTGCACTGAATAGGATCACCTCCACATCGCTGAGGTAGAGGTGCAGAACCGGACATGCTCCTAGTAGGACTAGGTGCAGCAGCAGAAACAGGAGCAGCCATAACTTGCGGGACACTTTGGTCCAAATGTGCAGTGCGAGTCAGCAGGGTTTGCAGGGCTTGTGCAAATTGATCCAAGCGGCGATCCTGTTCATCCATCCTGGAAATGATGGTAGGTAAAGGTGGATTATTAGCACCATCAGGATTCATGGCCCTTGCGTAATGTCAGGGTGCCAGGAATCAGACTGAGACAAGAAGTGCTAAAATAATCACACCTTTATTAATAGCAAAATATAATAAAAAGTCCTCAAGTCAAATTACAAGCCAGGAGTCAAAACCAGAGCTGGTAGTCAGACGAGCCGAGTCAGGAGCTAAATCGAATAGTCAGATGAGCCGAGTCAGGAGTCAAAGCGAATAGTCAGACGAGCCGGAATCAGGAACAAGGAGAACAGCAGAGTCAGGAACGAACCAGCAGGGACGTCAGACAACCAGGTAATACATAGGAACTGGAACTCACAAACGGGTCTGAGACAACGCAAGGGCAAAGCATAATGAACAGAGGCCCTTTTAATAATAAGTGATGACATCACAAATATGAGACTGCAACCTGTCTCACATGGATGATGCACACCAATCTTGCCATAAAAGGGCGTGCAGGAAATGAGTAGCATCACACACTATGCACCAGAGTCAGCAAGAGAGGTGAGTAAAATGTCTGCCATTAGCACATGGCAAACAAAGCAGGGAAAAAACCCTGACACCTACTTATGCATCCAACACACCTCAACAAAATCTGAGCCCCTCTTCTTTGCTGCTTTCAAAAAGAGAGCCAGCCTCGGCCAGGAGCATGTGGACCTGTTGACATTTTTGCATTTCAATGCATAGTTTCTGGTAGAGTGAATAACAGAATGTTCTAAACCGTGATAGTAAACCTCTTCCTATCTACCTCTTTTCAAACAGTTTGTGGTTTTGTTTGGTTTAATTATAAAAATGTGTTCTGCTTATAAATTGGGCAAACAGTTGTGTTAATGTAAAGTTTTCGCCTGAAGTTTATATTTGTAACACTAAGTTTGCGGATTTTATTTTAGATATAGGAAAAAAATGGTGGTGTGTTTTTTTTTTTTCCAAGTAATAAAAAAAATAATCAGCCGATGAATCGATTATGAAAATAATCGTTAGTTGCAGCGCTAATTACTGTCAATTTAAATGTTAAAACACACAAAACCATATCTACAAGATATCGGCAGTTGCGACAAGCAGAGAGAGGAGATTGTCAGAAGGGGAAAGAAAGCTGGACCAGCGAAATGAAGATGAGTGGTCTGGTCAGTTGGTGAGAGTGGTTGAGCATCCTGGAGGGTAGTGGATTTTTTTTTGGGTGTTGATTTGGTTTTCAGTGATTGACAGCCATTTATCTGTTAAAGGTAGAGTTGTGAAGAAGCTTGGTTGAGTTTGACTCAGTAAGATTGTAATCATTTTGATAATAAAAATAATAATGGCCGATTCCATTTTTTTCACTATTGAATGAGAATTTAGGAAAGATTGGAATCTAGAGCAAAATGTATGTCTATATTTTGGATGTTGCAAGGTGTCTAAAGATTTATCTCTTGCAGTAAAAATATAGGGAAATTAAATTAATTTCAACAAAGCAAGCAAGCAGTGTGGTCTTCACTGCATACATCTTAAACGCAACAGGCTACATTTTAGATTCATGTCCCAAAGATTTGCATTGTTGTGTGCAAAGTGATATTTTAGAACTCACAAAAAAGAAAAATTAGTTATTTTTGTCATTGGGTGATTATCTTCTACAGTAAGCAAAGAAAACAAATATGTTTATACTTTTCTTACTGGAAAGCGTTTTCTTTGATTCTGTCTATAGACTTAATTGCCCCCCTGTTAAAGGGACATTTTACTGTAACATTTTCTCCCCTTTAATGTCTTCCCAAATATCTATTTTTACCTGCTAGAGTATTGTTTACAAACCAATTATTTACCTTTATTTTGTAATTTAAATTGCTGATTTTTGCCTGTTGAAACAGCCCCTATACTAAGAGTATAAATATGTTTGTATGCTCTGTAGAAAAGCTAAGTAAACAGGAGATAACAATGTAAATTAACCTCCTAGTGGGGGAGAGAGATTTTTATTTCTGTAATAGTTTGTTTTGGTTATTGAACTCCGTACTCTTAATAAGCAACCCCATTTATATTCTTGAGAATCGTAGGTGATGGTTTCTATGAGCAAAAATTGCTATTTCATATACACAATTAAACATAAAGGAACAATTCCTCCACATTTAATCACGTACTAAGTATTACACGTTATTTGGAACAAATTTAAGTGAAACAAATACTGCAGCACAATGTTGCTTAAGAAAAAAAACACCAAACATTGCAGATTTTTCATTAATGCAGAAATGTATGTCTTCGCAAGAATGTATCCACTGTTTTCTAATTCCTGCAGACATATTTTCAGCATGCGGTTTTAAATGAGTGGTAAAAAAAATTAAGATTACAGACCTGTGTGCTGTATTTGCTAGAAGAAGTTTTTTTAAACCCTTTGGAATAACCTGTAGTTATGTATTAATTAATCATAAAATATGATATGACATAATCATCTGCTAAATTGTAATAATAGACAAACAGTCTGGCTGAATTCCAGTAACAGACAAACTAAATATACTTCATGCCAATAAAAAGGACGTTAATTAAACATTCACAGCCAAGCTTGTAAAAGTAATTGAGACAGTAATGTAATGGCTTCCGCAGAAGGCGGCAATATTCTACAATTTTCCTGTAGAGACTGCTTGAGAGAGGCTGCAGCAGCAGCTGAAATGCGTAGTAGAACGCAAAAAGAAAGAAGTGACAACTTGATAGAACGGAGCGACCATAGCTATCAGCCTGGGAGCTCGAGAGGCCAGTACACGCACACCCTGTAAAGTCACATGACCAGTGCGAGCATCATGGGAGCTGAACACCCATCACACAACTTACACTGGCTGACACGGAGGAATAGAACAAAAGGGTCTGAGCTGCTGTGAATACAAGAGTGTGGCAGCTTATAAAGGTTGAAAGTACCGTTTTGACAGCATTTACCGGTAAATTTCTAACATCGGGGAACTGTATTTAAACAGATTGTAGTCGGATACCGAATTCAAGTCTACTCTCCTTTGACAACAAGAATTTCAAAGTCCCGGGCATATATATATATAAATATACCCTTTGCATTGGACATTAAGATTATTAGAAATATTTGTATACACGCGTGTGTTTTTTTACTTTTTTTTTTTTTTTTAAATGACGATTTTATCTGATTTCCAAGTAAATATTTAAAGCTATATATGAGTCGGCTTTAGTCCTAGTTGTGTCTGGTGATTTAATTACATATTAAGAATAATAGCACACTGGCATTTTTAGACTGTTATACTTCAATTTGAGGTTGAACAGGTGCATCTAATTGCTTTCTCTAATTTATGCATATTTTCCAATTTCTAGGTTTGATTGGCGTATTGGGTGTCTAACTCCGTATAAGCATCCCACCTGCATTTTAGTCTGTGGAACGTATCTGTTATAAATGTAATGACCTCCCCAAAAGCTAATTGTTAGTTGTTCCGATTAACATATAATTAGTTGTAGGTGCTTTGCATTTTGGTTACGGTTATTGGACAGAATGCCGAAGCATGTTCCGAGTTCGGCCGAGGGCAGATACGCTCCAGAGTGCTCTGTTCTAATCAGAGCCTCAGGCCCCGCAACCGCCTCTGAGAACCTAACCATGGGTCCCAGCCTGCATGTCTTGTAGTTCTCTGTCTCAGTAATACTCTATCTATCAAATCTATCTCGTGGCTGGACTGTTATCTAACGGCCACTTGTCTGTCAGAATATTATCCGTTGGACAAATGTCCGTCGAATAAAAGTCCAGCCACGTTTTGTTACTAAGTATGTTTTTTTTTTTCAAGAAAGAGCTGTTTATGATCCAGGATCCAATCAATAGAAAAATTAGATCTTGGGGGAAGAGTTGTATAGATGCATACAGCCCTAGGAGGCTGCAAGAAGATTTCTAAGGACTTGGTAGCTCATCAATCCACAGTAAGACAAATTGTCTACAAATAGTGGAAATACGAGCACAGAGTGCAATCTGAAAGAGTGAAAAAGAACTCCGGATAAGAGCAAAAGAGTTGCAGAAATCTCTTGAGCTTGTCAAGGTCTTTGTAGCGCCTTGTCATCAACAGTTGATAAAAGTAAATCCACGTCTCTCTAAGAGAATTGTGGTCAGATTCCAGACTTCAACACGATTGATATGCTGTTGCATATCGTGAAGAGAGTTAATCCGAAATTTTAATTTACAAAATTTCATGAACTGAAAATTAAACACGCTTAAAAAACATTCTGGAGTGGTTGATCTATTAAATCATTTATGACAGTGGAAAAAGTGCATAAACAGATATCATAAAATCCATCTGTGAGCTACTGACTCCTCTTAGGTGTTCTGCATGAGAATGTCCATGCATCGTCAGAGAGGTTAGCTGTTAGGTTTGTAAGCTGTTTACATGGCAGATGAATCCAGTTATGTTTTGCAGTAGCGGCATCATCCTTGGCGCACACCAGGAAGAGAGCTCCAGTTCCACACACAGCGCCAGTTTGGAAGAGGTATTTGGCATAATCTAGATTTGTCATTGTAACAGTGAATACACTGGCCCCTATTTAACATCTGAAAACAGGTTACCGATTTACTTGCATTTGCACCATCTTATAAACTCTCGATCCCTGATGAGCATCTTCCAGTGAGCTGTGTTTAGGAGTAAGTCAAGCTCCTTTGGGCTGTATAATTGGTTCACCTGATTTTTGGTAGTTTCTTGGAGACCCTTCTCTTGTTTCATATTGGGATCTTTACCTTGATCATCCAACAGTTAACTTTTCACAAAGTGGCTTACATTCTTCAGTATGTGTGGACTATTTCTTGAAACATTGATGGGTATCCATTTTTTTAGGAGGGTTGGTCTAAAATTCAAGTGTTTTTTTTGTATCTGGTCAGTAGCATATTTTTTCCAACTTAGACTGATTAAACAATGTGTTCAGTGCTGAGAAGTCCAATTGTTTGTTTCATTAGTTTATGCAGGTTGTGCTTCTCTATTAATGTGACTTAGTCCACATTTTAAACAACTTCTAATTTACTTCTATTATCAGTTTTCCTTCTTCTCTTGGTATTTTTTGTTTAAAAACAGGGACGTAATCTCAGGAGCATGCACGTGTCTTGAGCACTATATGGCATCAGTTTTGCAAGAATGTTATCCATTTGCAAGAGCACTAGATGGCAGCACTATTTCCTGCCATTTAGTGCTCCAGATGTCTACGTAGGTATCTCTTCAACAAAGTATGCTGTTTTAACAAAGCAAATATTAAAGGGACACTGAACCCATTTTTTCTTTCGTGATTCAGATAGAGCATGCAATTTTAAACAACTTTCTAATTTACTCCTATTATCAATTTTTCTTCGTTCTCTTGCTATCTTTATTTGAAAAAGAAGGCATCTAAACTAAGGAGCCAGACAATTTTTGGTTCAGCCCTGGACAGCACTTGTTTATTGGTGGGTGAATTTATCCACCAATCAGCAAGAACAACCCAGGTTGTTCACCAAAAATGGGCCGGCATCTAAACTTACATTCTTGCTTTTCAAATAAAGATGCCAAGAGAATGAAGAAAATTTGATAATAGGAGTAAATTAGAAAGTTGTTTAAAATTGCATGCGCTATCTGAATCGCGAAAGGAAAAAAAAATGGGTTCAGAGTCCCTTTAAGTAAATTGGAAACTTTTTAAAAATGTTCTGTCTGAACCATGAAAGAAAAATGTAGGGTTTCATATCTATTTTTAATACAGAAATACAGGTAATTCCAAAGGGTTTACAAAATGTTTTTTTTTTTTTTTTTTGCAACTTTATGAACATTTTTATCTCTATCAGCCTAACTGTGTGTATCTCATTTGCTAAATTGACTTGTATAAAGAAATGGAAGTTTCTGCATTGAAGGTAAGATCTTTTTCCCACCTTTCATTAGGAATTTAAATTGCCTTTAAAGTTTATAGCTTATTTTTTTTATATACTCTGTGCTGTCGAACCATCCATTTACTTTTTATTTGTATGTCACCCCTAAAATTAGATAATTCATTATGATGAATGAATGAACGTTTTTCTATTGTCTTTATACCAATATAGTAAATGCAGTTTTGTTGCATAAGACAAAGATTACAGCATTAAGTGCATTATGCAATGTTAAAGTAGGTTTAAAAAAAAAAAGAAAAAAAAGAAACTATGATAGGAGCTAAGACCTTGCAGAAATCTCTTTTACATGCCACGTCTGTGTGTTCACTTTAAGGAATTACATTAATGTACAGAAACCTACTATTCTCCATTTACAAAAAAACTGCTAGATGTTTTAAAATTACAAACCTCTTTCTGGATTATCTACAAAAATGCTGAAATTTTTTAATTTTTTTTTTACAAACGAGACAAATTAAATTATTCGCTAGAATTGTTCAATATGTTATTTGGAGGTAAACATAACATTAAAACTGCAACACTATTGTATTGAGCCATGTTCTAAAGGTTTTTCATCTAAACCATTATACAGGTCTGATGATCAGCTACAGGAAACATTTGGTTGCTGCTAAATGACGTTCTTCTAGTTATGTGAATGTTTAAAGGGACATGAAACACTTTCATGATTCAGATAGAGCATAGCATTGTAAACATTTCAATTTACTTCTGTTATTACTTCTATTATCCAATTTATTTAATTCTCTGAGCAGCAATGCACTACTGGGACCCAGCTGAACACATTAGGTGAACTAATGACGAGTGATATATGGGCATCCACCAATCAGCAGATAGTTAACCAGTGGTCCATTGCTTCTTCTTTTCAACAAAGGATACCAAGGGCACAAAGCTAATTAGATTGTAGAAGTAAACTAGAATGTTGTTTAAAATTACATGCTCTGTCTGACTCCTGAAAGAAATTTTAAAGAATGTGTTCAATATTGAATAGTACTGGAAGTACAATAAGTTGTGTTATTTAATAAGGGTAGATTTTGGAAATAAAGAGGTTAAGGTAGGGTTCTGAAACATTTTTTTTTTTTTGCAACTGCATGCTACATTTTATTGTATTAATTATGAACAACGTTTGTGTTGTGAAATTACAGGCATGATTAAAATAGGCTATGCTTCATATAAATTGTAATCTTGAAAAGCAGATAGTTAGAAACGGACACATTACTCATTGTTGAAACAGTGTTCAACTTTGCTTCAACACCGCACGCCACAGCTCATCACCCCAGGAGACAGATGTGAGTAAAATCACAGCCCGGAACGAGCGGACTTGCTCGCAACTTAATCAGCAACGGGTGAACGCGTCGCCGCCATCTTAGATCTCATGTGGCCACAGGAGAACTTGCAGTGAAATGCGGCCTATTACCCCAGCGTGAGCAGGAGTGTATTCAGGCAGAAATAAAGTACTGTAGTTATTCCAGACAGCAACAAGGTAATGCCTATACAAAACAACACAATCTTCCTTGTCACTTGCCCCTACATATTGTGCCTTAATGGGAGGAACAGAAATATAACAACTGTGTGGAACGATATAGCTAATCACATTATCCTCATTAAAAATACAGCAACCTGTTACTCATACAGCAAAACATCATAAGAAGTACACAGGCTCACATTAAGCCCGCACAGGGAAATAAGCTCAGTGAACTTTTGAATCACTTGAGAATACGCATCAAAAATGGAGTCTAAAAATAAAAACAAATGGGATAAAAACACAAAAGGTCAGCATCACCCTAACTCATTGGTTAGTTCTTTCTTCCAAACCAACACATCTGATACCCCAGATCCTAATATCTTAGAGCACTCTGTTGTCACTGATTCTCTCTCATCTCCGGATTATATAATCCAATTTAAGACATCATCAAGCTCCCATCTAAAGAAGATTTTGAATCTCTCAAATCTCTCATAACCACAGAACTGTCCAGCCTGCGAAAAGACTTCTCAGAAATGGGGCAAAGAATAGTGGAAATTGAGGAAACACAAGATTCAACTACTGAGGCAGTTGGCTCACTATATACCCAATCTATGCACACAAAACAAAACTTGATGCTTTATATGAAAAAGTAGAGGATCTAGAGAATAGGAGCAGGAGGAGTAACCTCCGCATTAGAGGAGTCCCGGAGACTATAAAATCTTCTGACCTAACAGACTATTTACATGGCCTTTTTCATCATATAATTGGAGATCACCAAGCCCCTCCGATAGGAATAGAAAGAGCACACAGAACTCTAAGAACCCCACCACCTCCAAACGCTCCCCCCAGAGATATCATCCTTAAATTCCTCAGATTTAACGATTGAGAGGATCTGGCTTTAAGCCATATGGTTTCTCTCACGATTTCTTATTTGGACCATGATCTACAAATATATCCTGACTTATGCCCAAGTACCATACAGAAACGGAGAGAGGCCCGCTTCATCACGTCTGTGCTCCAGGACAAAAACATCAAGTACCGCTGGGGATTCCCATTCAGTCTCATTGTACCTTACGATGGACACACATTCATTTACAAAGGTATTCAAAATCTTGAAAAGCTCTCCGAAGGATTGGGAATCCTGATGAAACTACCAGGCCCTCCCTCGTCTTCAGAAGGACATCAGGCCCTTAACCTTCACACACAACTCTCCAGCCTGCAGAAAACAGCTTGGAATAAGGTCCAGTCACTTAAAAAGCTAAAAGAAAGATCGAACATCTCTCCCTCCTCGCCTAGAGACTGACTACGAAAAGGAATACTCTATACCACCCACATTTGGTGAGAACTTTCCATTAAAACAAAAAGACTGTCATACCTATATTTCCCTACTGTCTGAAGTATGTTACTTGCCTTTATAGTTAGTCAGAATACCGTTTACTAACTTGTTAATACTTTACTAGTTGCTTTATATAAAAATGAAGTTTTAGCTTATTTGCTGTCTATACCACAACCCCATAAGGGTTCATGTTGCAATGTTTAAAATGTTAATTTACAAGTTTTCCTTATACTTGTTTACACTGTTACTTTATCACATAATATCTGTGTCTTCACTGTTGTAAGAAATACAAGAGAAAGAACCCCCTCACACAGCTGTGCGTTCCTAATATAAGACTGTTGTCCGTTGTACTGTTATGCCGTAATGTGCAACCTTGTGTAACATATGCATCCGGTGTCAGACCCGGCTGACAAGTATCCCTTTATAATACGTTATGCATTGTTCTGGTATTTGTAGGTGTGCACTATCATGACCACTCAAGCCCCCCTCACCTCTCTTCGTCCGGTCCTGGGGACAGTTCTGGCCTCATCCGGTTAGGGCGTCTGCGGTAATCCCCGGTTCTAACCTGTAGTATACCGGTCTCCTCCGTCCGGCCACTTCTGCTGACCCTCCTCAGACTCGTTGCAAGGTGGGGGGCGTGGTTGGCGTGAACGTGTTCCTTGCGCTCCAACTTCCGGTTGGACTTGAAGTTCGATTGACAGCTACACGGACCAATCCAATGAATGATACGCCAGGTAAGGACTGTCAGGGACCTTTAGCTCCGGTGAGCCGTGCTCAACATCCATAGGTCAAAATCCATAGCTGAGAAGAAAGAATTGGATGGAACACCGGCAGTTAAAATATAATAATCTTTATTTGAAAATCCATAAAACCAAAAAGGATTAGAAAGGATAACAGGATGGTGTGTCCACTGTTGTAAGACATCTGATTGAAATGAAAGGAATTTCAATCCATCCTATGGTTTCTTACCATCCCCTACCCCCAGTTAATTACCTCAACGGTTACCACTCAATTATATTGACTTACGTTGTAATGTTTA
Organism: Bombina bombina; assembly: GCF_027579735.1. NCBI lineage: Eukaryota > Metazoa > Chordata > Amphibia > Anura > Bombinatoridae > Bombina > Bombina bombina. The sequence continues at coordinate 482,653,586 of NC_069503.1, read as the reverse complement.
TACAGACTCTTTTTATTGTTGTGCACTGTACATGCTTTCTTCCCCACTCTCATAAAACTTTAGTCCCATGCTATACTGGACCAAAGTCTGGTCAAACTACGTCCACATACATTTTACATAATATACTCCCCTCTAAAAATTTAAAAACTAAACATGCCCACAACCATTAAAAGAAAATTGTCCTTTCTGACAGTTAACTCTAAGGGCCTAAATAACCCACATAAAAGGAATATTGTTATCAGAGATATTGATAATAAAGGGGGCGACCTAATATTCTTGCAAGAGTCCCACTTTCTTAAGGTCCAAGAGCCCAAAACTTTTCTCTACAAATTCGGTCCCTCAAATTACTCCTCAAACTGTGTTAAAACCAATGGAGTTGGAATCCTAATTAAAAAGGGAATACCCTTCCAACTATTCGATTCATATAAAGACGCCGAGGACATATACCTAATTTTAGTGGGGAAACTTTATAACATGACGACCACATTAGTATGTGCATATGCCCCAAACACTGGTCAAGATAAATTTATATCCTCTCTCTCTGAAAAAAATCTTAGAAGTTACCAAAGGTATGCTAATTATGGGCGGTGATCTTAACGTATCGTTAGACCCCTACCAAGATAACTCGAATCATACTTCATCTACACCACATAGAACATTATCGTTTATAAATAAACGCCTAAGAGACCTAGCTGTTCATGACGTGTGGAGAGTTCTCCACCCTGACACTGATGATTACACCTTCTTCTCCCACCCACACTCCCGGATAGACTACATTCTAGCCGATGTCACCACTCTATCACTAATCACACAGTCATCCATCCTCCCCTCATCTTGGTCAGACCATTCTATGGTTTCCTGCACAATAGCTTGGCCATCAGTTTCCCCATCTACTTACATTTGGAAACTCAATGAAGAACTCTTAGACCTCTCACAATACACTGACAAAATTCAAAAGGCCATAAAAGAATTTCTTTCATGTAATTAGCAAGAGTCCATGAGCTAGTGACGTATGGGATATACATTCCTACCAGGAGGGGCAAAGTTTCCCAAACCTTAAAATGCCTATAAATACACCCCTCACCACACCCACAATTCAGTTTTACAAACTTTGCCTCCTATGGAGGTGGTGAAGTAAGTTTGTGCTAGATTCTACGTTGATATGCGCTCCGCAGCAGGTTGGAGCCCGGTTTTCCTCTCAGCGTGCAGTGAATGTCAGAGGGATGTGAGGAGAGTATGGCCTATTTTGAATGCAGTGATCTCCTTCTACGGGGTCTATTTCATAGGTTCTCTGTTATCGGTCGTAGAGATTCATCTCTTACCTCCCTTTTCAGATCGACGATATACTCTTATTTATATACCATTACCTCTGCTGATTCTCGTTTCAGTACTGGTTTGGCTTTCTACAAACATGTAGATGAGTGTCCTGGGGTAAGTAAATCTTATTTTCTGTGACACTCTAAGCTATGGTTGGGCACTTTGTTTATAAAGTTCTAAATATATGTATTCAAACATTTATTTGCCTTGACTCAGGATGTTCAACATTCTTTATTTTCAGACAGTCAGTTTCATATTTGGGATAATGCACTTGAATCAATTATTTTTCTTACCTTAAAAATTTGACTTTTTTCCCCTGTGGGCTGTTAGGCTCGCGGGGGCTGAAAATGCTTCATTTTATTGCGTCATTCTTGGCGCAGACTTTTTTGACGCAAAAAATCTTTTCTGTTTCCGGCGTCATACGTGTCGCCGGAAGTTGCGTCATTTTTGACGTTCTTTTGCGCCAAAGATGTCGGCGTCCCGGATGTGGCGTCATATTTGGCGCTAAAAAATATGGGCGTCGCTTTTGTCTCCACATTATTTAAGTCTCATTTTTCTTTGCTTCTGGTTGCTAGAAGCTTGTTCATTGGCATTTTTTCCCATTCCTGAAACTGTCATTTAAGGAATTTGATCAATTTTGCTTTATATGTTGTTTTTTCTCTTACATATTGCAAGATGTCTCACGTTGCATCTGAGTCAGAAGATACTTCAGGAAAATCGCTGTCTGGTGCTGGAACTACCAAAGCTAAGTGTATCTGCTGTAAACTTTTGGTAGCTATTCCTCCAGCTGTTGTTTGTATTAATTGTCATGACAAACTTGTTAATGCAGATAATATTTCCTTTAGTAATGTACCATTGCCTGTTGCAGTTCCATCAACATCTAATGTTCAGAATGTTCCTGATAACATAAAAGATTTTGTTTCTGAATCCATCAAGAAGGCTATGTCTGTTATTCCTCCTTCTAGTAAACATAAAAAATCTTTTAAAACTTCTCTTTATACAGATGAATTTTTAAATGAACATCATCATTCTGATTCTGATGACTCTTCTGGTTCAGAGGATTCTGTTTCAGAGATTGATGCTGATAAATCTTCATATTTATTTAAAATGGAATTTATTCGTTCTTTACTTAAAGAAGTACTAATTGCTTTAGAAATTGAGGATTCTGGTCCTCTTGATACTAATTCTAAACGTTTAGATAAGGTCTTTAAATCTCCTGTGGTTATTCCAGAAGTTTTTCCTGTTCCTAGTGCTATTTCTGAAGTAATTTCCAGAGAATGGGATAAATTGGGTAATTCATTTACTCCTTCTAAACGTTTTAAGTAATTATATCCTGTGCCGTCTGACAGATTAGAATTTTGGGACAAAATCCCTAGAGTTGATGGGGCTATTTCTACCCTTGCTAAACGTACTACTATTCCTACGTCAGATGGTACTTCGTTTAAGGATCCTTTAGATAGGAAAATTGAATCCTTTCTAAGAAAAGCTTATCTGTGTTCAGGTAATCTTCTTAGACCTGCTATATCATTGGCTGATGTTGCTGCAGCTTCAACTTTTTGGTTGGAAACTTTAGCGCAACAAGTAACAGATCATGATTCTCATAATATTATTCTTCTTCTTCAACATGCTAATAATTTTATCTGTGATGCCATTTTTGATATTATCAGAGTTGATGTCAGGTTTATGTCTCTAGCTATTTTAGCTAGAAGAGCTTTATGGCTTAAAACTTGGAATGCTGATATGGCTTCTAAATCAACTCTACTTTCCATTTCTTTCCAGGGTAACAAATTATTTGGTTCTCAGTTGGATTCTATTATCTCAACTGTTACTGGTGGGAAAGGAACTTTTTTACCACAGGATAAAAAATCTAAGGGTAAGAACAGGGCTAATAATCGTTTTCGTTCCTTTCGTTTCAACAAAGAACAAAAGCCTGATCCTTCATCCTCAGGAGCAGTTTCAGTTTGGAAACCATCTCCAGTCTGGAATAAATCTAAGCCTTCTAGAAAAGCAAAGCCAGCTTCTAAGTCCACATGAAGGTGTGGCCCTCATTCCAGCTCAGCTGGTAGGGGGCAGGTTACGTTTTTTCAAAGAAATTTGGATCAATTCTGTTCACAATCTTTGGATTCAGAACATTGTTTCAGAAGGGTACAGAATTGGTTTCAAGATGAGACCTCCTGCAAAGAGATTTTTTCTTTCCCGTGTCCCAGTAAATCCAGTGAAAGCTCAAGCATTTCTGAATTGTGTTTCAGATCTAGAGTTGGCTGGAGTAATTATGCCAGTTCCAGTTCTGGAACAGGGGATGGGGTTTTATTCAAATCTCTTCATTATACCAAAGAAGGAGAATTCCTTCAGACCAGTTCTGGATCTAAAAATATTGAATCGTTATGTGAGGATACCAACGTTCAAAATGGTAACTGTAAGGACTATCTTGCCTTTTGTTCAGCAAGGGCATTATATGTCCACAATAGATTTACAGGATGCATATCTGCATATTCCGATTCATCCAGATCATTATCAGTTCCTGAGATTCTCTTTTCTGGACAAGCATTACCAGTTTGTGGCTCTGCCGTTTGGCCTAGCTACAGCTCCAAGAATTTTTACAAAGGTTCTCGGTGCCCTTCTGTCTGTAATCAGAGAACAGGGTATTGTGGTATTTCCTTATTTGGACGATATCTTGGTACTTGCTCAGTCTTTACATTTAGCAGAATCTCATACGAATCGACTTGTGTTGTTTCTTCAAGATCATGGTTGGAGGATCAATTCACCAAAAAGTTCATTGATTCCTCAGACAAGGGTAACCTTTCTGGGTTTCCAGATAGATTCAGTGTCCATGACTCTGTCTTTGACAGACAAGAGACGTCTAAAATTGATTTCAGCTTGTCGAAACCTTCAGTCACAATCATTCCCTTCGGTAGCCTTATGCATGGAAATTCTAGGTCTTATGACTGCTGCATCGGACGCGATCCCCTTTGCTCGTTTTCACATGCGACCTCTTCAGCTCTGTATGCTGAATCAATGGTGCAGGGATTACACAAAGATATCTCAATTAATATCTTTAAAACCGATTGTACGACACTCTCTAACGTGGTGGACAGATCACCATCGTTTAATTCAGGGGGCTTCTTTTGTGCTTCCGACCTGGACTGTAATTTCAACAGATGCAAGTCTCACAGGTTGGGGAGCTGTGTGGGGATCTCTGACGGCACAAGGAGTTTGGGAATCTCAGGAGGTGAGATTACCGATCAATATTTTGGAACTCCGTGCAATTTTCAGAGCTCTTCAGTCTTGGCCTCTTCTGAAGAGAGAATCGTTCATTTGTTTTCAGACAGACAATGTCACAACTGTGGCATACATCAATCATCAAGGAGGGACTCACAGTCCTCTGGCTATGAAAGAAGTATCTCGAATTCTGGTTTGGGCGGAATCCAGCTCCTGTCTAATCTCTGCGGTTCATATCCCAGGTATAGACAATTGGGAAGCGGATTATCTCAGTCGCCAAACGTTGCATCCGGGCGAATGGTCTCTTCACCCAGAGGTATTTCTTCAGATTGTTCAAATGTGGGAGCTTCCAGAAATAGATCTGATGGCGTCTCATCTAAACAAGAAACTTCCCAGGTATCTGTCCAGATCCCGGGATCCTCAGGCGGAAGCAGTGGATGCATTATCACTTCCTTGGAAGTATCATCCTGCCTATATCTTTCCGCCTCTAGTTCTTCTTCCAAGAGTAATCTCCAAGATTCTGAAGGAATGCTCGTTTGTTCTGCTGGTAGCTCCGGCATGGCCTCACAGGTTTTGGTATGCAGATCTTGTCCGGATGGCCTCTTGCCATCCGTGGACTCTTCCGCTAAGACCAGACCTTCTGTCGCAAGGTCCTTTTTTCCATCAGGATCTCAAATCCTTAAATTTAAAGGTATGGAGATTGAACGCTTGATTCTTGGTCAAAGAGGTTTCTCTGACTCTGTGATTACTACTATGTTACAGGCTCGTAAATCTGTATCCAGAGAGATATATTATAGAGTCTGGAAGACTTATATTTCTTGGTGTCTTTCTCATCATTTTTCTTGGCATTCTTTTAGAATTCCGAGAATTTTACAGTTTCTTCAGGATGGTTTAGATAAAGGTTTATCCGCAAGTTCTTTGAAAGGACAAATCTCTGCTCTTTCTGTTCTTTTTCACAGAAAGATTGCTAATCTTCCTGATATTCATTGTTTTGTACAATCTTTGGTTCGTATAAAACCTGTCATTAAGTCAATTTCTCCTCCTTGGAGTTTGAATTTGGTTCTGGGGGCTCTTCAAGCTCCTCCGTTTGAACCTATGCATTCATTGGACATTAAATTACTTTCTTGGAAAGTTTTGTTCCTTTTGGCGATCTCTTCTGCCAGAAGAGTCTCTGAATTATCTGCTCTTTCTTGTGAGTCTCCTTTTCTGATTTTTCATCAGGATAAGGCGGTGTTGCGAACTTCTTTTGAATTTTTACCTAAAGTTGTGAATTCCAACAACATTAGTAGAGAAATTGTGGTTCCTTCATTATGTCCTAATCCTAAGAATTCTAAGGAGAAATCATTGCATTCTTTGGATGTTGTTAGAGCTTTGAAATATTATGTTGAAGCTACTAAGTCTTTCCGAAAGACTTCTAGTCTATTTGTTATCTTTTCCGGTTCTAGAAAAGGCCAGAATGCTTCTGCCATTTCTTTGGCATCTTGGTTGAAATCTTTAATTCATCTTGCCTATGTCGAGTCGGGTAAAACTCCGCCTCAAAGGATTACAGCTCATTCTACTAGGTCAGTTTCTACTTCCTGGGCGTTTAGGAATGAAGCTTCGGTTGATCAGATTTGCAAAGCAGCAACTTGGTCCTCTGCATACTTTTACTAAATTCTACCATTTTGATGTATTTTCTTCTTCTGAAGCAGTTTTTGGTAGAAAAGTACTTCAGGCAGCGGTTTCAGTTTGAATCTTCTGTTTATGTTTTTCATTAAACTTTATTTTGGGTGTGGATTATTTTCAGCAGGAATTGGCTGTCTTTATGTTATCCCTCCCTCTCTAGTGACTCTTGCGTGGAAAGATCCACATCTTGGGTAGTCATTATCCCATACGTCACTAGCTCATGGACTCTTGCTAATTACATGAAAGAAAACATAATTTATGTAAGAACTTACCTGATAAATTCATTTCTTTCATATTAGCAAGAGTCCATGAGGCCCGCCCTTTTTTGTGGTGGTTATGATTTTTTTTGTATAAAGCACAATTATTCCAATTCCTTATTTTATATGCTTTCGCACTTTTTTCTTATCACCCCACTTCTTGGCTATTCGTTAAACTGAATTGTGGGTGTGGTGAGGGGTGTATTTATAGGCATTTTAAGGTTTGGGAAACTTTGCCCCTCCTGGTAGGAATGTATATCCCATACGTCACTAGCTCATGGACTCTTGCTAATATGAAAGAAATGAATTTATCAGGTAAGTTCTTACATAAATTATGTTATTTTGAGCTGAACATTAACTCTGTCCTCTCATTCCAGAATATCTGGGAGGCTCATAAAGGAACGATTCGAGGTGAACTTATGAGCATGCAATCACATCATAATTAACAACAGAGACTGCTCTTACATGATTCATTATATAAAATAAACGACATAGAATCCCAACTTAAGAAAAAACTTACTGATAAACAATTACTCGAAGAACTGCAGAACATAAAACAGACTACAACCCACCTTTTAGATAAAGAATGTAAAAAGCTAGCTTTTAAACTCAAACAATCCCATTACGAGGGAGATAACAAATGCAGTAAACTTTTTGCTTGCAAATTAAAACGTAAATTTAATCGTGCTTACATTCTCACGATAAAATCCTCAAACAAAACACATTACGATACCTCATCTATCGCTGAATCCTTCCGCTCTTACTATGAGCAATTGTACAATTTAACCACAAACTCCTTAAAATCACAGTTACACACTCAAGAAGACTGTACTTCTCATATCAATCACTTCTTGTCAGACATAAATTTCCCTGAAATCACAAAATAACAGCAATCTTTCCTTGAAAGCCCTATTCCCCTCCTTGAGATCCGTAAAACCATTAAAGACCTTCCCACCGATAAAGCTCCAGGACCGGATGGTTACACGACCTACTATTATAAAAAATACATAGACATTCTCTCCCCACACCTCCTAACTCTTCTTAACTCAATATCTCCTGATAATCCTTTCTCCACACAAACATTAGCATACATTTCCATTATACCGAAACCTGGAAAATGTCCCAATTGTGTAGAAAACTATAGGCCAATCTCCCTCCTAAATACAGATCTAAAAATCTATGCCAAAATACTTGCAGTACAACAATACTATTTTGCCACAGCTGATTGGAAAAGACCAGGTCGGATTCGTCCCCACTAGAGAAGCTAAAGATAATACGGTCAGGGTTACCCAGCTGATTGAATATGCTACACATAAAAATATTCCTCTCTTGGTCCTGTCAACCGACGTGGAGAAAGCATTCGACTGCGACGGTTGGCAGTTTCTAAAGGCAGTACTCCAAAAAATGGGCATTGGACAAGAATTCATAAACCAGGTATTCGCCATGTATTCTACCCCAACTGCTAGAGTCCACATTAACGGTTCTCTTTCAGCCTCATTTACTATCACAAACGGCACCAGGCAGGGCTGCCCTCTTTCCCCTCTCTTATTTGCCTGTGTAATAGAAGCCCTAGCTCATAAAATTCGTAATCACCCCCACATCTCGGGTCAATCTCATAATTCACATCACAAGCTTATTTTGTATGCTGATGATGTTTTATTCCGTAAAACAAATCCCTTAACTATTCCCCACATTCTTCACCAGTTAGATGAATTCGGGCTAGGGTCCAACTTCCTAATTAACAAAAGTAAGTCGGAAATTATGAACATTAATGTTCCACAGGCAGATATATACCTAATTAAACAAATATGCCCATTCCGGTGGCAACAGAAATCACTTAAATATCTAGGAATCCAATTAACACCAACACCAGAACAGCTTTTCACCCAAAACTATAAACCTCTTCTTAAAGGGATAACTGCAGACCTATCCTCTTGGACAAGAAAACATATCTTCTGGCTAGGGAGAATTAACGTTATTAAGATGAACATTCTCCCTAGAATTCTTTACCTATTTCAAGCCCTACCCATTCCTCTTCCACTAAATAATGTGAATACACTGCAGTCAAACATTCTAGACTTTATGTGGCACAATACTAGAATGAGAATCGGCAAAAAAATAATGCTACTCCCCATTGGTATGGGAGGCCTTGGGGTTCCTAATTTCCATCGGTACATACAAGCTATCTTCTTTCAAAGAATAATAGACTGGTTCTCAAACCTACATGACAAAACATGGGTTCAATTAGAACACGACATGACCCAAAACCAACATTTAGGTCAATTATGCTGGTCACCAAAAGATAGAGACAAATTTTTAAAATTCTCCTCACAAACTATATCGGAAACATTTAAAATTTGGGACAAGATTCTGATAGAATACCCTAATATATCATCCAAGTTCTCCCCCTTGACGCCCTTAACACACAATAATGAATTCCAACCTGGTCTTTCGATAACCCCTAAACTTGTAGGTACCCCTCTTAGATCATTACAAATCCACCACCTTGGAAAGGAACAATACTCTCCAAAAATAGACGAGCTAATTGCCACAGGCTTCTTCGTATTCAAAGACTGGCTTTTCTATAGACAGTGTCACTCTTACATTTCATCTCACCCTCAATCCAAAAACTTGATCAGGTCAATGACACCTTTCGAATCCCTTTGCCATAAGAACACTCCAACTAGACATGCCCTATCTATCACACACTCAATCTTATTACAACAACCATATGGCTCCCTTCCATACTATATAGATAGATGGAACAACGAACTAGGCATAGACATCACTTACGCAGACTCATTACAAATTTTTTCCAATATTAAAGAAACATCGAGCTCATGTAAGTTTGTAGAACTTAATTTGAAAATCCTACAGAGATGGTACCTAACCCCAGAGGGATGTAAAAAAATATATAAACTTAGATCGGCACATTGCTGGAGATGTAGCTCCACAGAATGTCATATGTCTCACATTTGGTGGCAATGTAGCAAAATAACCTCTATATGGTCTGAGATAGCTCAAGAATCCGGTAAAATACTTGGAACACCTACCCCCCTAGACCCCTGTTTATGGCTTTTAATAAAGTTCCGAACAAGCTTCCTACTCCATCAAAAAAACTGTTTCATATACTAAGCAACAGCTTTAAAATCATTATTGCTAGGAATTGGAAGTCAGATAAGACCCCCTCCCTCACTCAATGGCATTCAGAGTGTCATCGCACGATTTCTTTAGAGGAATACTACTACATGAAAAATAAAAACATGGACCTTTATGCTCAAATGCTCTTTATGTGGGAATCCTATATACAGAAATATACCTCTACAATTCATTTAACATAGCTTAATTTTGCCCTGATATGGGAATAGTCTTATAAGATCATGGTGCGTTGAGAGTAACATGTTGGCCTTGATAGCATGTCAAACAGTACTTTCCTTTTTAATCTTTATACTTACTGTAACCGTATTTTTATTTTTCCCTCATTTCCCCACACCCTCATTTTATTTTGTTAAAAAGACGGATGTAAAATGCTCCAAATGTATAAGTTTATTTTACACATGCTTTGCTATGTAATTGTTTGGATTTCAATAAACTTTTGGAAAAAAAAGAACCAGCTAAATTTTTAAGAAGCAATATAATAAGTATATGGCAGTTAATTACTATTTTTTTTTTTAAGTTGTTATTCCAGCAGTTTGAAAACTGTAAGAAAACCACAGCCTGTTAGTCGTAAAGGTGCTGCCCTACTGAAACATAGGTTACTGCTTGTGCATATGTGATGAGCATGCATAGAAACAGTGCTGTGATTTAAGCGTTGCTGGTGCACTGTTTGGACTTGTGCACCTGCAGCGCTAAAAACCTGCTAAAATGAGGATTCACCAGTGAAATGCAAATAGCACGCTTCCTAAACAGGTTTCAACAGTTGGGCTGGTGTAGCCCTGATAGCAATAACTTTATCATTCTCACCTCGCAACCTGTTGCATTTTTCTCCAGCTGCTAGCCTGCCTGCTCTCACCGCTATTCTAATTATTACTGTTGCACACCAAAATGGTCTAAGAGTGGGTGTTTGAGAACCCTGAATAATTTATTTTGCACACTTTTCAGCGTTTTGTCACTTTGCAAAGTTTTCTGTGTATAGAATAAGTCTATCGATGGATTTCAGTTGCAATTTTTTTTCTTTTGCAGCACAAACCATGTTCTATTTCATTCTTGAGCTTACTATGGCCTAGATTTGGAGTTCGGCGGTAGCCGTCAAAACCAGCGTTAGAGGCTCCTAACGCTGGTTTTAGTCTACCGCCGGTATTTGGAGTCAGTGATTAAAGGGTCTAACGCTCACTTTTCAGCCGCGACTTTTCCATACCGCAGATCCCCCTACGCCATTTGCGTATCCTATCTTTTCAATGGGATCTTTCTAACGCCGGTATTTAGAGTCGTTTCTGAAGTGAGCGTTAGAGCTCTAACGACAAAATTCCAGCCGCCTGAAAATAGCAGGAGTTAAGAGCTTTCTGGCTAACGCCGGTTCATAAAGCTCTTAACTACTGTACCCTAAAGTACACTAACACCCATAAACTACCTATGTACCCCTAAACCGAGCTCCCCCCACATCGCCGCCACTCGATTTAAATTTTTAACCCCTAATCTGCCGACCGCCACCTACGTTATACTTATGTACCCCTAATCTGCTGCCCCTAACCCCGCCGACCCCTGTATTACATTTATTAATCCCTAACCTGCCCCCCACAACGTCGCCGCCAGCTACTTAAAATAATTAACCCCTAATCTTCCGACCGCAAAGCGCCGCCACCTACGTTATCCCTATGTACCCCTAATCTGCTACCCCTAACACCGCCGACCCCTATATTATATTTATTAACCCCTAATCTGCCCCCCTCAACGTCGCCGACACCTGCCTACACTTATTAACCCCTAATCTGCCGAGCGGACCTGAGCGCTACTATAATAAAGTTATTAACCCCTAACCCGCCTCACTAACCCTATCATAAATAGTATTAACCCCTAATCTGCCCTCCCTAACATCGCCGACACCTAACTTCAATTATTAACCCCTAATCTGACGACCGGAGCTCACCGCTATTCTAATAAATTGATTAACCCCTAAAGCTAAGTCTAACCCTAACACTAACACCCCCCTAACTTAAATATAATTTTAATCTAACGAAATAAATTAACTCTTATTAAATAAATTATTCCTATTTAAAGCTAAATACTTACCTGTAAAATAAATCCTAATATAGCTACAATATAAATTATAATTATATTATAGCTATTTTAGGATTAATATTTATTTTACAGGCAACTTGGTATTTATTTTAACTAGGTACAATAGCTATTAAATAGTTAAGAACTATTTAATAGCTACCTAGTTAAAATAATAACAAATTTACCTGTAAAATAAATCCTAACCTAAGATATAATTAAACCTAACACTACCCTATCAATAAATTAATTAAATAAACTACCTACAATTACCTACAATTAACCTAACACTACACTATCAATAAATTAATTAAACACAATTGCTACAAATAAATACAATTAAATAAACTAGCTAAAGTATAAAAAAGAACTAAGTTACAAAAAATAATAAAATATTTACAAACATAAGAAAAATATTACAACAATTTTAAACTAATTACACCTACTCTAAGCCCCCTAATAAAATAACAAAGCCCCCCAAAATAAAAAATTCCCTACCCTATTCTAAATTAAAAAAGTTACAAGCTCTTTTACCTTACCAGCCCTGAACAGGGCCCTTTGCGGGGCATGCCCCAAGGATTTCAGCTCTTTTGTCTGTAAAAAAAAACATACCATACCCCCCCCCAACATTACAACCCACCACCCACATACCCCTAATCTAACCCAAACCCCCCTTAAATAAACCTAACACTAAGCCCCTGAAGATCTTCCTACCTTGTCTTCACCATACCAGGTTCACCGATCCGTCCTGGCTCCAACATCTTCATCCAACCCAAGCGGGGGTTGGCGATCCATCATCCGGTGCTGAAGAGGTCCAGAAGAGGCTCCAAAGTCTTCCTCCTATCCGGCAAGAAGAGGACATCCGGACCGGCAAACATCTTCTCCAAGCGGCATCTTCAATCTTCTTCCATCCGGTGCGGAGCGGGTCCATCTTGAAGCAGGCGACGCGGATCCATCCTCTTCTTCCGTTGTCTCCCGACGAATGACGGTTCCTTTAAGGGACGTCATCCAAGATGGCGTCCCTCGAATTCCGATTGGCTGATAGGATTCTATAAGCCAATCGGAATTAAGGTAGGAATTTTCTGATTGGCTGATGGAATCAGCCAATCAGAATCAAGTTCAATCCGATTGGCTGATCCAATCAGCCAATCAGATTGAGCTCGCATTCTATTGGCTGATCGGAACAGCCAATAGAATGCGAGCTCAATCTGATTGGCTGATTGGATCAGCCAATCGGATTGAACTTGATTCTGATTGGCTGATTCCATCAGCCAATCAGAAAATTCCTACCTTAATTCCGATTGGCTGATAGAATCCTATCAGCCAATCGGAATTCGAGGGACGCCATCTTGGATGACGTCCCTTAAAGGAACCGTCATTCGTCGGGAGACAACGGAAGAAGAGGATGGATCCGCGTCGCCTGCTTCAAGATGGACCCGCTCCGCACCGGATGGAAGAAGATTGAAGATGCCGCTTGGAGAAGATGTTTGCCGGTCCGGATGTCCTCTTCTTGCCGGATAGGAGGAAGACTTTGGAGCCTCTTCTGGACCTCTTCAGCACCGGATGATGGATCGCCAACCCCCGCTTGGGTTGGATGAAGATGTTGGAGCCAGGACGGATCGGTGAACCTGGTATGGTGAAGACAAGGTAGGAAGATCTTCAGGGGCTTAGTGTTAGGTTTATTTAAGGGGGGTTTGGGTTAGATTAGGGGTATGTGGGTGGTGGGTTGTAATGTGGGGGGGGGGTATGGTATGTTTTTTTTTACAGGCAAAAGAGCTGAAATCCTTGGGGCATGCCCCGCAAAGGGCCCTGTTCAGGGCTGGTAAGGTAAAAGAGCTTGTAACTTTTTTAATTTAGAATAGGGTAGGGAATTTTTTATTTTGGGGGGCTTTGTTATTTTATTAGGGGGCTTAGAGTAGGTGTAATTAGTTGAAAATTGTTGTAATATTTTTCTAATGTTTGTAAATATTTTATTATTTTTTGTAACTTAGTTCTTTTTTATTTTTTGTACTTTAGCTAGTTTATTTAATTGTATTTATTTGTAGCAATTGTGTTTAATTAATTTATTGATAGTGTAGTGTTAGGTTAATTGTAGGTAATTGTAGGTAGTTTATTTAATTAATTTATTGATAGGGTAGTGTTAGGTTTAATTATATCTTAGGTTAGGATTTATTTTACAGGTAAATTTGTTATTATTTTAACTAGGTAGCTATTAAATAGTTCTTAACTATTTAATAGCTATTGTACCTAGTTAAAATAAATACCAAGTTGCCTGTAAAATAAATATTAATCCTAAAATAGCTATAATATAATTATAATTTATATTGTAGCTATATTAGGATTTATTTTACAGGTAAGTATTTAGCTTTAAATAGGAATAAGTTATTTAATAAGAGTTAATTTATTTCGTTAGATTAAAATTATATTTAATTTAGGGGGGGTGTTAGTGTTAGGGTTAGACTTAGCTTTAGGGGTTAATACATTTATTATAGTAGCGGTGAGGTCCGCTCGGCAGATTAGGGGTTAATAATTGAAGTTAGGTGTCGGCTATGTTAGGGAGGGCAGATTAGGGGTTAATACTATTTATGATAGGGTTAGTGAGGCGGATTAGGGGTTAATAACTTTATTATAGTAGCACTCAGGTCCGCTCGGCAGATTAGGAGTTAATAAGTGTAGGCAGGTGTCGGCGACGTTGAG
>NC_069503.1:482031717-482034217 GCF_027579735.1 Bombina bombina | reverse complement strand
ATTATTCGTCAGCATGCTAATAATTTTATCTGTGATGCCATCTTTGATATTATCAGAGTTGATGTCAGGTTTATGTCTCTAGCTATTTTAGCTAGAAGAGCTTTATGGCTTAAGACTTGGAATGCTGATATGGCTTCTAAATCAACTCTACTTTCCATTTCTTTCCAGGGTAACAAATTATTTGGTTCTCAGTTGGATTCTATTATTTCAACTGTTACTGGTGGGAAAGGAACTTTTTTACCACAGGATAAAAAATCTAAGGGTAAAAACAGAGCTAATAATCGTTTTCGTTCCTTTCGTTTCAACAAAGAACAAAAACCTGATCCTTCATCCTCAGGAGCAGTTTCAGTTTGGAAACCATCTCCAATCTGGAATAAATCCAAGCCAGCCAGAAAGGCAAAGCCTGCTTCTAAGTCCACATGAAGGTGCGGCCCTCATTCCAGCTCAGCTGGTAGGGGGCAGGTTACGTTTTTTCAAAGAAATTTGGATCAATTCTGTTCACAATCTTTGGATTCAGAACATTGTTTCAGAAGGGTACAGAATTGGTTTCAAGATGAGACCTCCTGCAAAGAGATTTTTTCTTTCCCGTGTCCCAGTAAATCCAGTAAAAGCTCAAGCATTTCTGAATTGTGTTTCATATCTAGAGTTGACTGGAGTAATTATGCCAGTTCCAGTTCAGGAACAGGGGATGGGGTTTTATTCAAATCTCTTCATTGTACCAAAGAAGGAGAATTCCTTCAGACCAGTTCTGGATCTAAAAATATTGAATCGTTATGTAAGGATACCAACGTTCAAGATGGTAACTGTAAGGACTATCTTGCCTTTTGTTTAGCAAGGGAATTATATGTCCACAATAGATTTACAGGATGCATATCTGCATATTCCGATTCATCCGGATCATTATTGGTTCCTGAGATTCTCTTTTCTGGACAAGCATTACCAGTTTGTGGCTCTGCCGTTTGGCCTTGCTACAGCTCCAAGAATTTTTACAAAGGTTCTCGGTGCCCTTCTGTCTGTAATCAGAGAACAGGGTATTGTGGTATTTCCTTATTTGGACGATATCTTGGTACTTGCTCAGTCTTTACATTTAGCAGAATTTCATACGAATCGACTTGTGTTGTTTCTTCAAGATCATGGTTGGAGGATCAATTTACCAAAAAGTTCATTGATTCCTCAGACAAGGGTAACCTTTCTGGGTTTCCAAATAGATTCAGTGTCCATGACTCTGTCTTTAACAGACAAGAGGCGTCTAAAACTGATGGCAGCTTGTCGAAACCTTCAGTCACAATCATTCCCTTCGGTAGCCTTATGCATGGAAATTCTAGGTCTTATGACTGCTGCATCGGACGCGATCCCCTTTGCTCGTTTTCACATGCGACCTCTTCAGCTTTGTATGCTGAATCAATGGTGCAAGGATTACACAAAGATATCTCAATTAATATCTTTAAAACCGATTGTTCGACACTCTCTAACGTGGTGGACAGATCACCATCGTTTAATTCAGGGGGCTTCTTTTGTGCTTCCGACCTGGACTGTAATTTCAACAGATGCAAGTCTCACAGGTTGGGGAGCTGTGTGGGGATCTCTGACGGCACAAGGAGTTTGGGAATCTCGGGAGGTGAGATTACCGATCAATATTTTGGAACTCCGTGCAATTTTCAGAGCTCTTCAGTTTTGGCCTCTTCTGAAGAGAGAATCGTTCATTTGTTTTCAGACAGACAATGTCACAACTGTGGCATACATCAATCATCAAGGAGGAACTCTCAGTCCTCTGGCTATGAAAGAAGTATCTCGAATTTTGGTTTGGGCGGAATCCAGCTCCTGTCTAATCTCTGCGGTTCATATCCCAGGTGTAGACAATTGGGAAGCGGATTATCTCAGTCGCCAAACGTTGCATCCGGGCGAATGTTCTCTTCACCCAGAAGTATTTCTTCAGATCGTTCAAATGTGGGAACTTCCAGAAATAGATTTGATGGCGTCCCATCTAAACAAGAAACTTCCCAGGTATCTGTCCAGATCCCGGGATCCTCAGGCGGAGGCAGTGGATGCATTATCACTTCCTTGGAAGTATCATCCTGCCTATATCTTTCCGCCCCTAGTTCTTCTTCCAAGAGTAATCTCCAAGATTCTGAAGGAATGCTCGTTTGTTCTGCTGGTAGCTCCGGCATGGCCTCACAGGTTTTGGTATGCGGATCTTGTTCGGATGGCCTCTTGCCAACCGTGGACTCTTCCGTTAAGACCAGACCTTCTGTCACAAGGTCCTTTTTTCCATCAGGATCTGAAATCCTTAAATTTAAAGGTATGGAGATTGAACGCTTGATTCTTCGTCAAAGAGGTTTCTCTGACGCTGTGATTAATACTATGTTACAGGCTCGTAAATCTGTATCTAGAGAGATATATTATAGAGTCTGGAAGACTTATATTTCTTGGTGTATTTCTCATCATTTTTCTTGGCATTCTTTCAGAATTCCGAGAATTTTACAGTTTCTTCAGGATGGTT